>NW_025781956.1:0-39081 GCF_021130785.1 Homalodisca vitripennis | reverse complement strand
GTTAAGTCGCCTTTCGGTTACGATGTCTCTATGTAGAGACCACAGTGCAACATTCGCGTTCAGGACGTGTATCGTGCAGGCCATTATTCGGTCACTGTGCCTCACATGCAAGGATAGATAGAGCACTGATGAATGTATTGTTTCCAGATTAAATTAATTACATTCCGAACTGCTGCCCCACTATCTGACATGCGGTGCGGGTGAAAGGTGTTAAAACTTTATAACGTGTATTACTACCCAAATTCTTATATTAATAGCGGACTGACCCCAAAAACAAGCCTATCTACCCTAACAATAACAGGTTTCATTCAAACGAGAGAGTAGTTACATATTTTATACATTTTTTATCTTCCTTATCGTACAAAAACTATGTACATAATTGATGAACACCATAAAAAAACTGTATAATGAATTTTTGTCTGGCTCTGAATGGGTCTATTGAATTTGAAAAGTTTAAATTTATTGATACTCGAAGCCATAAGATATTTATGTAATAGCCTAAATGTTTTTTGGTACGAACTAATCATACAGAAGGGAATCCTCGAATAGGATATCAAATAAAAATACTTCTTGGAGATTCAAAATGCAACTATAAGAGTTTTAAAAAATCAAAATATGTTACCCTTACAATTCCTTAAGAAAATGTTGTTTAATATTACAAAAAAACTATAATTGTATTTTAAAAAACATCAACCCGGCTTGTGGAAGGATATAACATTTGAACGGACCGACAGGAGTCCCGAATTATACCTTTAGCCTATTTCCAGTAAATCAAAATATGTTTTATTACGGGGATGTCGTTTAGATCAAAAAATAGACATTCTTCATCTTCAGATTTTAATTTTCTAGGAGTAAGAGAGCTTCCTGCTAGAGCCCTAACAGGAATAAAAACATTGTTTAACGTAAACTCCAGACAAGATCAAAACAGGGAGGTTGTCATGGAAATTAGGTCGTTGGCTGTAAAATATTAAATGTTCAAATTACACATAACAATCAACTGGTCAAACGTGTTGGATAACTTTTGAGATTAAAAAGGGGTTCACCACGAATAAAAAATTATTTTACTCATGAGTTTTTATTATTAAGCAACTTATTAACTTTTTAATGAGGTTAAATATTATGAAACCCTTTAAAATTACTAGTCAATCTGGATTTAATTAGTTTTAATTGTAAATTTAAATAATATTATATATATTAAACAATATGTAGGCTATAATTGCTTTTATTATTCTATTGAGAAATCTGGTTTTATAAAAATAACTAAATGCTCGTCAAAACCCTCAACAGAGTGGGAATATCTACTAATATAAATAATGACTCGCTATAACGTGTTGCCTAAGCGCCTAATCTTGACAACGGTTGGGATCTATAAGGTTCAATCGATAGAATTCTTTTTTTGTTAAATATTCAATTGAAATCCGAGTAAGGTTTTTATATGAAGAGAAACATCCTAGAAAGGTGTTACCCTGGAATAATTAGGGGAATTCTAAAAAAAATGTTAGTAAATTTATGTTTCATAACCTAAATTTTAGGCTGGCCACTAAACCGCCTGTTTGACAACTCTTCAGTTTCAAGTTCGACAAATTGGCTGAATACATAAATATGTTTACATTTTAAGTTTTATAAAATATATTATCAAATATATATATATATAGTATATGTATTTTCGAGACCTGTGGTATTTGCATTGACAGGGGTAATAACAAGGCGAGGCTCAGCTGTGACGTTGGAAATAGAATAAATTTGAACCACTGAATACTTTTAACACAGTTCCTCTTCCGATAGACTAATGTTACATAGTCTCGGCTCTCTAAAACCGAGAGAACACGGGTTCAAATTCCGGGGATGTCCAATCAAATGGTACTTTTGAAAATAATTTTTTTTAACCAGTTGCACTTCGAAGCCGACCATAGCTGACGCTGAGGGCATAAAATGAGATACTTTCTACTCGTACAAAACATTATATGAGTCGTGTTAATCTGAATTGCTCTTACCATGAACCACTGAACTCTTAAATATATCTACTTGATGTTGTACGCCTACTTACGTTTAGGAAAATGTTATACTGGAACTGCCACCATATTACAACTATAAGTGCTCGTTGTTTTTATAAGTTTCGGTTTGTGGTAAATAAAAACATCACGAGTAATGGCATTGTACTTTTTACTGAGTTTATTTCATTAAATTATTAATAAACATGCTACAATGATAGTTTCGTTTTGGGGTTTTTTAAAATTGTGTTTAAAAGGGATCCAATTTTTGTATCGAAGAATTCGGTAACAAAGGAAAAAATTATAAAAATTAGTTTGAAAATTGTTATAACTTTTATAGGTTAAGTCCGCTTTCGTTACGACATCTCTATTGTAGAGACCAACAGTGCAAAATTCGCGTTCAGGACGGGTATCGTGCAGGCCTTTATTCGGTTCACGTGCCTCACATAGCAATAGAGATAGATAAGAAGCACTGATGATGAATAGTATTGTTCCAGTTAAATAATTACTTTTCCAATACTGCCCCACTATCTGACATGCGGTGCGGTGAAAATGTGTTAACTTTATACTTTTTATTACTATACTACCCAGATTACTATAATTATAGCGGGTGACCCCCAAAAAACAAGCCTATCTACTCCTACAATAACAGTTTCATCAAACGGGGAGCAAAGTATAGTGTAGTTACCAATATTTATACATTTTTATCTTCTTCTTTGTAGACCAAACTTTGTACATATTTGATGAACACAAAACTGTATAATGAATTATAATACGAACATTGTTTTCTCTTTTTTTCTCATTTGTGAACCATACGTGAAATAAAAAATAATTGTTTCTTTTTGTGAAAAAAAATTCTTTTCTGTTAAGATCATACTATTTGATTACAGGAACGAGAATACGAGTTATGCATTTCTTAAATCCATGTTAAACGGCTTGTTTATTTTTTTTTCGGGGGGGTTTTTATTTGTATTTATGGTACGGTTTTTAAAAAATTTATCGTCATAACAGGTATATCATTATAAAAATATTTTTTTTACATGAACTTCAATGAGCACCTAAATTAATATTATTGTTAATATTATTGAAAGCAAGAAAAGAAGAGTATTAAGAATTAATAAAGGACAAAAAAGTGATAAATTTAAAAAATTAAAAATTGAACCATGAAAAAACTAAGAACAATTAATTATTGTTTTCAAAACATTCAATATTTATACAGAACCAAAACTAACTAGTTAGTTATATAGAAATAAAAGATGCTGTTTCAAAAATATACACAAACACACACCCTATCATTACAGTAAGAAATACAATATATCCAAGAGGTTTATCATCAAATTAACCTGTGGTGATGGCGGTAAATAATGTATACAATACAACAAATACAATATATGCAATATTTATATTTACCAAAACCATTTAAGATTGTTTATTGTTCTGATAGCTAGGCAGTTTTTCACAAAATATAATTTAAGAGTGAGATAAGAATTTAAAGAACATGTTTCTAAAAGCAGTGGAGCGCAGCTAGAAATGAATAAAAAAATATATACGAAAAATAAGTTTCACTTGATCATTTAAAAAAAAATTTGTATCCCACTAAAGGTAATTAATTAATTATAAGGTACAAGGGTTGCAGACATTACAACAGGTGGGCAGTGTAACAGGCATTGGCTGAGGTGATGCGCAAAATTTCAAGACATAATTAAACGAGTCAATTTCATACTCTGAGATGTCCTGTGCACACCATTGACAGACACACCCACTCCCCGAATAAGAAAATGTGTTCTTCCCTCCCCGGCAGACAAAAGAGAATTGTGCCAGTCTATTGAGTGATAGTTTTATTAATGAATGCTCAGCGCCAATTCCATAGCCTAGAAGAATGACGCACGCACCATAATCAAACTCAGTGTGTGTGTTGACAGACAGACAAGTCAATGTAAAATTTTTACAGTCCCGAGGGTGGTTAGTTTGTCGAGCTAGACGCTCCAGGCATATGTTGTACATTCAATCAGTGGAAAATATTTTTGTATCGTAGAGAAAAAAAATTGTAAAAATTCAAACCTTTTAATATGTTTATCCAATTGTGAGCTCGTGACTTTCAAAGCAGGACAGACCTCAGCATCGTAGGTGGCAAATAAGTTTTTTGTATTATTATAGGTAGAAAAGGCCTTATTTGAAGGATTTAAATTGACAAATAATTTCAATAGCTTCTTAAAGCCCGAAAAAAATTGGTGAGGTACCATAACAAGTCACAGATTTTAGATTTAAACACTTCATATAATTATTACTATGGTATAAAAAACAGAAAGAAAAAAAAATTCAGTGAATTCAGTTTTAATTGCTTATAGTTGATAAATAGAGTGTTTTTTTTATTTCTGAGATATTGATAAACTATGTGATGACTCTCCGCATTGGATTTAAATTTGATGGAGGAAAGGATAGGTTGGTGGTACCTATTAATTTATGTAAAAATATTGTGTAAGTTAGACAGTTTGCTTACCTTTGGAAGAGCAGTTTTGTATAAATTATTGATAAATGGTTGATAAGGTTAAATAAAGTTATATCTGCTAGCTAAATAAAAAAGTTTTTTATAATATTAGCAGTATATAATAACCATCTAGAATCCATATTTGTTTCACAGTTTTAAAGTACTAAACCATACTATACATGTACATCCCACGATGGTATTATGGAAGTTTTTCTGGAGTATTTGGTGGAGAAATCCCAAAGTTAGATTATATTTGAGGCTCATCTATTAACACAATGTGTTTATACACCACATTTTACATGTTTTAAAATCTTTACCTCAAATTTGCTTATATTAAAAATGTTTTACATTTTTTTTAAATGTAACGGCAGAGTTTTTTTTTTAATTGAATTCAATCAAATCAGTATTTAATAATGCCCCTAAAAAAACGTTTATTTACCACAATATATTTTTTAAATCCCATTTTAGTGTTAAAACGTATCTTATACACATTAACATCTTTACAAATAACACAGTAAACCAGGAAAGAGAACAACTTCATACTTCAATAAAACAATCATATAATTGAAAAAGAGAGTATTTTACTGATTAATTGCTCAAAACCTAAATAAAACAGAGTCAAGGAGCTTGCCAATATGAGACAAGACTTTGACTCTAGGAGCCAAGAGCCAATTTATCACTATATTCATTCAGTACACCAGCCTGGTTTTTCTTGAGAAATCAGTCCTAAGAATGAAATTGATTTTAATTTATATTGAATGGGTCAAAAATAAAGAGGGATATAAAAAGGGTGTTAAAACTAAAAAATTGATAATTTTTTCTCGAATTGGATTTTTTTTTAGCTTTATGTAAAATGCAACTTAAAGACAATAATATTTATTAGAATTGACAAACAAGCTAGTACAATTCTTAAAGTAGATTGAAAATGTTTTACTTCAAGTGTCCTGTTCCGAAGCGAACACCCTGGTTTTAATATTTACGTAATGTGTTTTGTGCAATTGGTATCCAAGTGTATGTCAAGTTTTGAAAAATATTATCTAAGGAAAAATTATTAATGTTATATTTTTAATATCCTTTTGAGATATACCTACATTTCAATTTTACACCCGAAAACTAGGTTGCTACTACTGTCATTTTTAGAGAAATTTTCTCGTTATTCGTATTTAAAAAAATCAGGTTTGTGTTGTCGTACAATGCAAACTGGCCCTTCGGTTTCCTGAACTAATTAACAACTAAGGTTGGAGAATAAAGCCAAAGTGATTCTTAAATTAATCCTTTGTGTTTGTAATATATATATCAGTAAACTAACCAACAAAAAATTAAAGCTGGTCAAACTTATCCAAAAGTAGCAAGATTTGATAGATGGTAGAATAATTCAAATTGCTTAATAATGTGATTGCTGATTACGATTTTATTCAGATTATTGCTCATCCCAAGACATTGTACAGCCTCATCAATCTATAAACTTGGCATTTTGGGAGGGGGATGAGTCTGAGCGATGCATGACAAAGAACACCACACCTGACAGGGAGGTATGGAAAAAATATGAAGAAATTAACTTCAAAATTTAAAAACAAATTAGATATATATCTAGGTACAAAGATAAAAACCATTAAAACTGCTGTATTTCATAGTAGGTTGGGATTTTACTGTTATATTTATACTTTTTTTAGATATTTTGGGGTTGTTTGGGTAGATTCAATTCTCCCCCTTGAGTTTATACGCCGCTGAGATGACCATTTTAAAAATTACAATTAGTCTTGCTTTGCTATAATATACATCAACTAGTGAATTTGAATATCTTACCCCTAAATGGTTGTAGAAAAGTGATGTCCATTGGAACATGGGCAGATATGAGTTTTTTTCAAATGACATGAATCATGCTTAACCCCTTAATTAATATTTTTAATTTTCTTTAATACATTATAATATTTTGACTAAAGCAAGATGTTTAGTAAAACAAGGATTTTTGATTCATGAAAAACATTTAAATTTAAACAAATTGTAATACTTGCCCAAACAATGCAAGGTAATATATTAAAACTTAAAACGTAGAGAATTGAAAAGTCTTGGTTTGGGCTTTTGTTAAAGCAATTATTGTTAATGCACTAATTTGTTCCAATAGCTTCCCAGGTTTGAGATGAATCCCTTTTTGCAAAATTTCTCATATTCCACAATTATCTCTCAGGTTTTTGCCCTAAATAGGTTTTCTGAGCAGTGGACGGACTTCCTTCGAAGCCCCATAGATCTGCCCCAGTATCTGAAAGAAAGCAAAGTATGCGGCAAAACCACAAGATCATCAACGACGCTAAACAACCGAGTGCCAACCATCAGCTGGCCAAGATAAAGAAGGTAAACATATAGAAGACCTCTTTCATCAACCATGTTACATCAAGCATTTTGGACTCCAATGGAATATCAAGGACCACAAATGGATTCTATAAAGGAAAACCTGAAGATGGATCATTTTCATTCCGACGCATCAAAAATCCACTCAATACTCATCACTCATCCGCTCCATTCCTACTTTTTTCCACAAGCCAAAGCCTTGTTTTAGGGAGTATTGTGAATTGTTATGTATGTCCCCTGTTTATGTTTCCATCATAATTACATTTGTTGGTCATCCCTTAATAAAAAACCCCCTTTCTGCCGTGGTTATTAAATGCGGTCATAGTTTCCCGTTTTTAAAAACCTATCAAGAAACCCAACAATATATTTGTAACTTAAAAACCATCTTTACCCAGGCTACTCTGAAAACATTAATAAGCCACCAGTTTGTATTCACTCACAAGTACTCACCGCCAGGTATATGCGAATTCAAAAAGGATTTCTCAAAGCACCTACGCTCTATTTTAAATGTAACCCATAAAAAAACTCTTTTCTGCCCAACATTATGTCCACTGTGACAAATCCTTTAACACGTCACAAATTAGGTAAACAACCAACTTCAGCACCCAATTAAGAGTAATTTATAATCCAATAATTTCCTCCCACACCACACATCCAGAGAAAAATTCAAGTACGGAATCAATTTAGGGAACAAAATCTTTTTTTTACCAGAAGAGATATACAATTTGGCTACAAACTCCTCTCCTAAAGGTCCTCCCAAGAAAACGCATTATAAAACCAATAAAACCATATAGGAATGGAAAACTTTGAAGGAAAATATTACACATACTTGAAAAGGAAAATATTGGGTATTACAGATGAAATACCACTATTGAGGGAAGTGACTGACTCTGTGGTTTTCTAGACCACTGACAAGATCAGTTCACAAAGAAGATTTAGTTACTGAATTACCCTACAAGGTTACAGGCCAAGCAGACAAGTTTTGTATTTGAATACTTTTCTAAAAATGATCATGACCAAAAAGCCAGTCTAAATCATTAGGCAATCAACCTGAAATTAAGTATTGAGCCTGCAACAAACTCAGAAGAAAACTCTTATACGTTTTCCATCCAACCTACTGAGACACCACAAAGACAAACCACTATGAAGAGTGTCACATTGTCTTGAACAAAGACGGAACTCAGCAAAACCATAACACGTTCATCTTCAAACAGATTTTGAGGAGGCATAAAACTACTATAAATCCAATTTTTTTTCAATAACTTCCTCAGTTGAAAGATGTAAAGGATCTTGGCAATAATAAATAAGTCAAGGTCAACGACGAGGGCGAGTAGTGACTATCACAACTTTAAATACTATGTCGCAAGAAAGATTGATACAAACAAACAGAATAGTATGATTCCAGCAAGGATAACGATGATTCCATTATTGGATTAACTACATTATATTTTGGACTCCATCTAGTTGCCCTACTGTTTTTATAAGCGGATTTCAAACATGAAAGCAAGCGAAAACCCATACGAAGGATGAACTATGAACACTACTGGAGGTGGAAACACAGTCCAAGGCTATTCATTTTTGAAGTGATTCTGAGAGAAAATTTTTAGATTTAGCAGCAGATGATAATTCCGTGTTAGATTCAGATACTAATGTACAAAATAGCGAAATTACACCAGTAATTGAGTAATCGTGAGCTTGAATGTCGAACTCTGTATGCAGTTACATTTTGCCTTACGAAGATGGAACAGACCACTGAAATTAAGTAAATGTATAAGTTTCACTGAGCAACAGATTGCACAGGGATGGAAAAGTATTATGTAGTCAACGACCAATTGTTTTAAATCTAGAACTGGACGACACATAAAATAGAGACTCAGTATAGTTACTGAAAACACTGAACAATCAGCACCTGATTACAAGTTTAGACCAAGTAGCTAAAAAACAGATGAAAAGAACAATTAATGATTCCACACCACTGGTGCTTACCTAGAACAGAAGCCAACAAATGAAGAGACACACAGTTGGCCAAACAAGAGCATTCAAGAGTCATCAAATTAATGAGTTTAGAACGAGAACTGGAAATAAGAAGAAAAAATATTAACGAAGTCAACCCCACTGGTTTTATCTTGGAACTAAACGAAAAAGAAACAAAAGAAAGCACCTGTTGTGTAGACAGAGAATGATGTTCAAGGATCATCATAGACTAATGAGTTTTAGAGGCTCGAATCAGCAAACTAGTAAGAAAAGTATTATGAGGCTGACAATCATTGGCATTATCTACTCAACTTGGACAACAACCAAGTAGACAACTCAATTAGCCCCTGAAAATGTTAAACAGTTAATCAGATTTATGAAGTCAGATCAAGAGCTGAAGACAGAAAAAAGTATTTATGAGTCTACACCCACAGTATTTTTCAAGAACTGAAGAAACACAAATTGCCCCGAGAGAAGACAATCAAGAGGTCATCACTTAATGAATTAGGAAACAAGAAACTGGGATACAGAACAAAAATTCTTTTTTGAGTCAAACAAACCCCTGGTTTTACCTAAGACTGGATGTGACAGCAAAAAGAAGTGAACTAAATTGTACACAGTGAAAATATCCAAGAATCATCAGTTAATGATTTAAAAGCAACGTGTTTTGCAAATAGATGTAAAATTATTATGATGAACTCAACACACCACTGGTCTTAACTAGAACTGGAAGAAACACAGATGGCCAGAGAGAGACATTTCAAAAATCAATCAGTTGTAATGAGTTAGAAGAAGAACTGGAAAAGGAAAAGTAACAAATTACAAGTTTAAAACACCACTGTTGAAATCATACAAATTCAAAAACACTGAAACAACACCAAGGAACGAAAGTCAGATTAGCCAGAGAAGAGATTCAAGAGTCCATTAGTGTAATTTGTAGTTTAAAACACGAACTGCATAGCAGAACAAAATTCATTTTGAGTCAACAGACACCCCGGTTTTACGCTAGGGGGATTGGACAACAAAAAAGAAAACTAAATTGGCCAATGAAAATATCCAAGAATCATCAGTTAATGATTTGAAGCAAGTGATACAAATAGATGAAAATTATTATGAATCAACACCACTGGTCTTAACTAGAACTGTAGAAACACAGATGGCCAGAGAAGACATTCAAGAGTCATCAAGTTTAATGAGTTAGAAGAAGCACTGGAAAAGGAAGAAACATATTACGAGTCAACACCACTGGTTTTATCTGGAGCTGATGATATTGATAAAGAAACCCTGTTGGTTAGAGAAGATGTTCAAGGATCATCAGACTATGAGTTAGAGCTCGATCAGCAAAACTGAAGAAAAGTATTATGAGGCGACAACATTGGCATTATCTACAACTGACAACAACCAAGTAGAAACTCAATTAGCCCCTGAAAAATGTTAAACAGTCATCAGATTATGAATCAGATCAAGAGCTGAAGACAGAAGAAAAGTATTATGAGTCTACACCACAGTATTTATCAAGAACTGAAGAAAACACAATTGCCCAGAGAAGACAATCAAGAGTCATCACTTAATGAATTAGAACAAGAACTGGATACAGAACAAAATTCTTTTGAGTCAACAACCCCGGTTTTACCTAAGACTGATGACAGCAAAGAAGGAACTAAATTGTCCAGTGAAAATATCAAGAATCATCAGTTAATGATTTAAAGCAAGTGTTGCAAATAGATGAAAATTATTATGAATCAACACCACTGGTCATAACTAGCACTGAAGAAACACAGATGGCCAGAGAAGACGTTCAAGAGTCAACAGTTAATGAGTTAGAAACAAGAACTGCATACAGAACAAACTTCTTTTGAGTCAACAACCCCCGTTTTTTACCTAGGACTGATGACATTGAAGAATATGCTCAATTGACTAGTGAAATCGTCCAAGAATTATCAGTTAATGATTTAAAGCAAGTGTTGGAAATAGATGAAAATTATTATGATCAAACACCACTGGTCTTAACTAGAACTGAAGAAACACAGATGGCCAGAGAAGACATTCAAGAAGCCAACAGTTAATGAGTTAGATCAAGAACTGCATACAGAACAAAATTCTTTTGAGCCAACAACTTCGGTTTTACCTTGGACTGATTGACAACAAAGAAGAAACTAAATTGGCCAGTGAAAATATCCAAGAATCATCAGTTAATGATTTAAAGCAAGTGGTGCAAATAGATGAAAATTATTATGAATCAACACCACTGGTCTTAACTAGAACTGAAGAAACACAGATGGCCAGAGAAGACATTCAAGAGTCAACAGTTAATGAGTTAGAACAAGAACTGCATACAGAACAAAATTCTTTTGAGTCAACAACCCCGGTTTTTTACCTAGGACTGATGACAACAAAAAAAGAAACTAAATTGGCCAATGAAAATATCCAAGAATCATCAGTTAATGATTTGAAGCAAGTGATACAAATAGATGAAAAATTATTATGAATCAACACCACTGGTCATAACTAGCACAGAAGAAACACAGATGGCCAGAGAAGACGTTCAAGAGTCAACAGTTAATGAGTTAGAAGAAAAACTGGAAAAGGATTACGAGTCAACACCACTGGTTATTTCTACAATTCAAAACACTGATAACAAAACTCAGATAGCCAGAGAAGATGTTTCAGGAGTCATCAGTTAATGAGTTAGAACAAGAACTGCATACAGAACGAAAGTCTTATGAGTCATCATCACTGATCTTAACTAAAAATGAAGAAAACACAGTTGGTTAGAGAAAACATTCAAAAGTCATTAGTTAATGAGTTAGAACAAGAGTTCCAAACAGAAATAAGTTATTATGAAACACTACCGCTCAATGTATCCAATATTTTCTACCCAGGCCCAGAATGATTTAACAACGATTATTGTGTCCACCACACCAACGAATGGCTCAAGATTTAAACTTACAAGAATACACTGAAGACACAGTTATATCTGAAGAAGGGAGAGAAAATAATCAGTCAATCTCATGTTGCTGAAGAAACATCAGAAAAACTTCATGAAATAGATTTAGTTGTTAAAAATAATAGTTGATATATCCTCGAAAACAGGAAGGGAAAACAGTGAAGTATTGAT
Organism: Homalodisca vitripennis; assembly: GCF_021130785.1. Lineage (NCBI taxonomy): Eukaryota > Metazoa > Arthropoda > Insecta > Hemiptera > Cicadellidae > Homalodisca > Homalodisca vitripennis. The sequence goes on along the minus strand of NW_025781956.1, from coordinate 27,161 downwards.
AAACAACTGGAAGAACAACTTAGATGTTGTTTACAGGATCTACTGAAAATTGGGTTTCTACAGAATCTACTACTTATGGTTACGACCAGTCTTCTAATGAATCCTCAACATCTTATTTCATACACACATTGAAAAGTAATGATAATGGAGTAAGGTTTGAATCTGAAGTTGAAAAGTTCTACAGAATGACCATAGTATATTATTTGTAAATGAAGAAGTTCCATATTATGATACTGATGATGAAATCGATCCAATAACAGAAAAAAACCATTATGACCATCGGGTAAAGAGGTCTTTAGTCGTAAACGAAACAAAGTGGTAGTGTAATCAACAGAGAAAAAGTGTTAAATTTTACCCATGAAATGTCAAGGAAAGCTTAAAACACTTTCAAAGGAGTTGAAGAATATAATAATGAAAGGTCTCATGCTTCTGTCATATTAGAACTTTTGCCCTTAATTCGAGAAGGATATAAAAACAATGCATTCAATGAACACGACAAAAAAAGCTATTTCTTCTATATTCGGAGATATAAAAAGTCTTAAAGACGGAAAATCTCTTCCTGTAGTCACTGACTTGTCAAGAGATATGTTCATGGGAGATGAGACATCAAGATCTGATGATGTGTGAGTGACTATTCAGATGATGAATATGAACAAGAGCAGGACAGGCCTTAAAAGATCTAAGGATGTTAAAATGGTGAGTGATCGTATTAGAAAGTTCCCAAGCAGAGTTAAAAGAACAATAAGCTCACCTTTCTTACAACAGAATGTTAGAAAAATTCGTTCAGCAGCTGGTCCTCAAAAAGTTTCTGAAGCAGCTGCAATACTTGCTCTTCTTGCTGAAGAAGGAGGAGCTGTCCAGCTTGACTCACCTGACGATTATGATGATGACGATTCATACGAATATTATGAAGACGAAGAGGAGGACCTGTATTCTGATGATAAAGATGATGATGATGATGATGATGACCAATTCTATGATGATTATGGAGATGCATCATTTACAGAACTAATTAGACTTGCCAAAAAACACCGTGAGCGGAAGGCAAAAAGAGCAGTGAATTTGGTTAGATTAATATTTATAAATATTGAAAAGACTGTGATTTATGTTTAATGACCCAGCAAAAATAGTTGCTCTTTTATCTGTATATATTGTACAGTAACCACTTTCTTGTATCCCTTACTAGTAGGTTTCTCAAGTGATTTGTATGATAACTCTTGTAAATATTATAAAAGAATAGGTTATGTACTATTTCAAATATTGATTATTAATTTTTTTATTGTTATTACAACTGATGATTCAGTAATTAAAGTAATTTTTGCATAAATATACTGTATATAAAATAAAAAGCGCCATAAAAGTAAATTTGCAGAACTCTCAAATTAATAAATTTTGAATTTATTAATCTTGGAATGATTTTAGAGCTTCCTGTAAGTTCAAAGATGTAGACCAATTAAAGGAATCATAAAATTATGTTCAAACATTTCATCGGGCATTTCAATAGTTGGTCAATAAATAAGGATAATATAGTATTTATTTTAATGTTTTCATGGTGAAGAAAAAACAATTTTGTAAACTAAATTCAATCAAGTGGATTTACAAATATAAAATAATATAAATTTAACTGGAGCATGATGATTCAGTTTTAATTATTGTAATTTCATAGCAAACCACTTTTATTTGACAAGTTCATCTAGAATTTATAGACATTACAACACATTAAATTCGCATTAGATTTTTACAAATCTTTTAGTAATTTTAGCCAATTCTTCTGTTTATCTCTCTAAATGTTGTTTTGGTTAGCAAAATATTCTATTTTTACTTTATAATATATATGTACTGTAACAAAATGTGTGCCATAAGTAATAACTCTTATGTCACAAAGATAATTTTTTAAACATTCAAATTTGATGCCTTTACTTATTTTAATTCTATGATTTATATTTTATTGTTTTTGTTTGTTTAGTGATTATTTGTGCAATAAAATTATGTTATGTGAATTTTATATGAAATACTAAAGATCTTAACATTTATAGCTTTGTAATAATTGTTTTATGAGAAAAATTGCTGACTGTACATAAAATGTGCTGTAATATGACTTTAACATTAAAGCATTTTGTTATACAAAATCAAGTGTGTTATAATTGGATTCCCATGTTAATAATACATCTTTAATATAAGTATATATTTATTCAACAAAAACGTGTGTAAACATACCAGTTTTGGTTTAAGTTTGATTAAAAATTGTTGTATGCTCACTTTTGTAAGGTTCACTGTACATAACTGTATTCATAATTTGAATACACTTTAGAGAAATTTTCCAAGGAGTTCAGTTTCTCTTAGCAAGAGCTCACAAGCAAAATTCAATGAATTCTTGTCTTACTATTTGATTAAAAAGTAAAATAAATATTTCAAACTAATTATAAAGAATTTAAAATTAAAATTTATTTAATTTGATTTTTTTTGTATTATTGTACGCTTCTAAAAACATGAATATACATACAAATTTGGCCTTTAAACTGTTTAAAGGTTTCAAATCTATATACCATCACAGATTTTCCCTGAATATATAGACATTTTACACTTTTTGTTGTTAAACATATCTTAACTCTCTGAACTCTGTCCGTTCTTTATTTTTAAGTTGTACAGTGATGTCATTTTTATTTATTTCACTTAGAAATGAACAGCCAATAATTAATTATTTATATTTATTAGTTGACCAATGGTGTGCTATAAGAAAATGTTTGACTAAATAAAAAATTCAAAGGAAAAAATGTTTCAAGAGTATTACTTAAAATATAAATGATATTTACCTGAAAACATATAAAAACATGCAAACTTTTATTTTGCTCATGTATATGGTCTAAACACACTGTGGCTTGTACATAGTCCTGCACAATACAAAATCTATCTCTAACATCTCACAAACAAGACCACACTTGTGGTGAGGTGAGTTAGTAAACTAAGAGTGCATAGCTGAGGAAAGGTAGTTGGAGTTAATGGCGCATGGTTGCTAGCAGAAAAACTTTTACACCTATTACCAGGGAGAGGGGATTTGAGTGGTTTTAGACACCATTATTAGTCCAAGGATCCTAAACTTGTATTACTAAAAGTTAAATCACAGTTTGTATATATTTATAATAAAAAAAAAAGTACAAATGTTCATGTTTATGATTTGAAGATATATAATCTGATACTCATAATGTAGTTCAGAGAATATATACTGTATATATACTTTCTTGGCTCCAGCCGATTGCTCATCTCGCTGCAACCAAAACCACTTGTGTCAGGAAAACTTTATTACTGGCCACCAGTAACTTCACCTCAATGTCACCTGCAGGTCTGTTAGTTAATAACTAACTTTTTGTGTGTATATATATTGTTTCACGTTTCATTATACCCAAAATTCATATTCTCTTAAAATAATTAAATTATACAATTTTTTTTTATTTTAAGTGAATTAGATTTCTTGTTACTCTATCATAAAAAGACTAAATTACACTTTTGTTATGAATAAATTATTCATAACACTTAAAATAAAACTATTTAACTTACCAATCTCTCATATTGATTTTCCCCTGAACAGCAAGTTTAAAGTCTCAATGTATTATATGAATTTTTATAAATTGAATTTAGCTAAAATTTTCAAAATTTCGGAATGACTTTTTATTACAGGCCCTTTTCCCCCATGGAATTATTCCAGATATTTTTGCCTACATTTTAGGTTTGATATTGATGTGCTTACATATCAGTGTTATTCTGTAATACAAAGTAAAAACTGCACCTTACTTGCTTAATTGTTATAATAATTTATTTAGGAAAGGAGAATAATGTTCAATAGCTGAAAATTCATCCTCTCTTTCCCTCATCACAGGTGTCATGATAAAAAAATGTCAACTCACAGGATTAAAAGCCTCTGTAGTATAACGGTATTGTGTTTTACTCCATACAAACAATGTTAAACACTTTTTATGTACTCATTTACGTTTTTGGAATAATAGAATGTGTATAGTTTTTAAAGGCAGTATTCATACACATCCAAATTTGAATTTTCTTCTAAGTGAATAACTTTTGTATATTTATCCAACAAATAAAAAAATGTTAGATTATTTTCTCAATAATCAATAATAATATAGAGAATGATTAAAAGTGTATTCATATATATATTATTAATATTTTTAAATGAGACATCTTCCTTCATTCCTTCCTTCATTCTACAGGAGTGCTAAGTATTGAGTTATATTGTTTTCCAAATATCCGTAATAAAACATAACAATCTTATTTCACAAAATAAGATAAAACAAAATATTAAAATGCAAAATAACCTCTAAGACCATCACATGTTTTCTTCCCATAAAACCCTATTTCCATATTTTTCTATTTCATATATTGTGCACACAAAAGGTAATCAAAAATGTTTAAAAGATTGAAGATGACAAAAAGAAATCTGTCGAATATGCATATATCAGTAGGATCAGAAAATGGCAAAACAATGTTCCCTTCCCCCTTTCATACATCAATGGAAACAGTTCAATGCACTAAGAATGTTGGCAACATCTGAGGTTTTATTTTTTATTTGTTTTATAATTATTAAAAGTCAAAGTTTAAAATTGGATATAATAAAATAATGTATACATTCTTTGAGGGGATTCTGAGAAAGGCAAGATATCGCTGAATCCCAAATATTTGTAACATGCATTGGAGATAACATAAGACTAATTGTCAGAAACGCTATGGGTAAAGATCTAAGGTAAAAAACGTACCACATTTAAGCAATCATGGCACCTCAGTTTTATATAATGATGCTTTTATATATATATATATATATATATATATATATATTATTATATATATATTATTTATATTTATATGATAAATAAATTAAATGAAAAATATGAAAATAGAATTTTTCATTCTATAAAATAATGTAGGTAAGCTGTACGAAATAGAGATATGCCCAAACAACTAGAAAAGTTGCTTCGGAATGATCCAGAAACGGAACAGTTCATGTCTTGGTTTGCCAAAATGTGCCAAGGAGTTCTGGTACTGTTAAGTTAGAACGACTAGGCTGGTAAATGTTCCAGTTCTGATCTAATGACAACTTCAAGTTGTAACCTTTCTCTCTCTACTGGACTATTGAGAGGGATTGTTTTTTTGGGATTAATAATGATTATTAATCCTTAAAACTGTGCTATTTTACTCTCAATATTTAATTATATTTTTAGTTTCTAATATTGTATTCTATAAAGAATCGTACATTTTCAGTATTTAAAAAATATTACTTATTGTACATAAGGAAACATACCTAGCTCATGTTACAAATTATATCTGAGTGTTGTGAAACCAAGATGTAATTTGTTTATTTTAAACCTAGATAGTAGTGTGTTAGATTAGGTATTCACCCAGAAAAGAGATCAGATCTTGCAGCGTAACTGAATTTTTGTATCACTGAACGATTGAAGATGTCCGGAAAAAATCCTGTTTACTTCATGATCCTTCCATCGTCAAAAATAAACTTGAAAGAAAGCATTACTGTATATGTTTTGATTTAAATAAAAATGTTTTTAAATTGAATTGTTTACTTTACTTTGATTAAAAATTCTATCAAAGTATTGTAAAATTTAATGAAGTGACTTAAAATTTAAATTGCTGGTATGGTACTGTATATTAGATAGATACTATAATGGATGAAAACCAGTTGAGCAGAGATTGCTGTGTTTAAAAATTAATTTTTAAATATCAGTAAAAATTTATATAGTAGAGTATATAAAATATATAACTATCAAAGCATTCTGGAACGTGGTATTCAGATTCAGATTCAGATTCAGATTCAGAAATTCTTTATTCATAAAACAAATGCACAGATTGTACAATGAATAGCGTCAATCATAGTTAATAAAAAAATTATCTAACATCAACTTATAAAATATTAACCAACATAAGCATTAGTACTAGGATTACTATTATAATTTTTAAGTGTATTTCATGCACAGTTGCTAGAATAAACATTCATTCATTATAAGTTATGGTAATAAATAGTTATCTTATACATATAAACAGACACATACATACATAAATACATATACACAGACACATATACACGTAAATACATATAGACATGTTGAGCTAAACCAGTCAATTAGCCCTTTCAAAAAATTCTTGGAATGAATATATAGGTCTATTTAGTAGATATTCTTTAAGTTTAGTTTTGAAATTATTTGTGTTGTAGTTAGTTTTCAACTCAATTGGTAAATGATTTAGAAACTTTTTCCCCATGTACGAGGTTTTCTTTTTATAAAATTCCAAGTGATGAGAATCATTAGATATATTGAACCGTGTATTATATTGATGTTTTCTTTCTGTTAAAGCAAGATTGCAGAAACGCACAACGTAATTTATAGTTTCAAATATGTATAGATTGTAGACAGTAAATATTTGGAGTTCCCTAAAAATATGCTTAACTGAATCTCTCCTCTTTAATCTCTTTATAATTCTAATAGCGTGCTTTTGTTTAACTAGAATTTTGTATAAATTATGTGATGTGGTAGCTCCATAGATAGCTATACCGTAAGCAATGTGGGAATTAATGAGAGCATAATAAATTGATTTTAGAGATTCTACACTGCAAACCTTAGCCAATCGTCCTCAGTGCATATAGACCACTGGAAATTTTATTTAAAACATAGTCCACATGTTCATTCCAACTTAAGTTTTTATCTATAATCAATCCTAAAAATTTTGTGCTATAGGCATTTAGCAATTGTTCTTCCTCAATGAAAATGTTGGGTTGAACCCTGTTTAGAGCTTGTTTCGTGGAAAAAGAGATAAAATTTGATTTGTTTGAGTTTAATAAAAGGGTTTTACTTATCAAGAAGTCTTTTATCATTGATAGACCTATAAAAGCGGACATCTCAACACTTTCAACACTTTTTCCTGAGATAACCACATTTGTGTCATCAGCATATAAACAGACAGCAGAGCTTTCTCCTCCAACAACCAATAAAGGCAACTGATTTATATAACAAAGAAAAAGAAGTGGACCTAATATTGATCCTTGTGGGACTCCATGCTTTACTGTTCTTAGTTTTGAATTGAATTTGTTTTTTAAAACAATATCGAGTACTGTTTGAAACATGCTCTATTTCAACGTATTGCATCCTATTTTGAAGGTAAGAACTAAACCATGCAAGTTCCTTTCCCATAACACCCAACATTTTAAGAGTACTTATTAATTTACAATGTGACACCACTGTCAAATGCTCTGGTCAAGTCCAGAAATACTCCAATCACGTGTTCTCCCTTATCCACTGAATTGATTATTGAATCAATAAACTCGATACCACGGCGGTAATTGTAGATCGTCCAGATCGAAAACCGTGTTGTTGACTGTTTAAGAAATTGTTAGATTCCAGATAATTTAAAAATTGGTTATAAACAACTTTTTTCATATATTTTTGATAAAACTGGGAGGAGAGACACTGGCCTATAACAGGCAGGATCATTTGGATCTCCCTTTTTAAAAATAGGAATTACTTTAGCTATTTTTTAGCTTATCTGGAAAAATTCCTGATATCAAAGAAGAATTAACCAAATGTATTAAGGGTTTTAATATTAGTGGACAGGACTGCTTTAGAACAATAATTGAAATTTCATCAAATCCTGACGAATATTTGTTTTCAAATGATAAAATTATGCTTTTTAAGTCAACTTCATTTACTGGTTTAAATTTAAAGGTAGTTGAAATTTGGTTTGAGTGCTGAAATTCAATATTGCTTTCATGGTTGGTGGAGGAAATGCTCGGAAGTATTAAGCTATCAACTGCTTCAACAAAAAAAATTATTAAAAATATTAGCGACCAAGATTGGATCTGTCAATATTTTACCGTCCACTGCAAGTGATATGTTTGATATTGAAAGCTTCTGTTTACCGACTTCATAATTAATTAAATTCCAAGTAGTTTTAACTTTATTAGGCGCTTTAGAAATTTTACGATCATAATAACTCTTCTTTTGCAAGGCAATAGACTGGTTCAACTCTTTTTTCATATTTTTAATGGTTGATTTAATATTATTATTTTTAGTAATTCTAAATTCATGCTCTAATTTAACTATTTCTTTTCTCCTACATTTCAGCTCTTCAGATGCCCATTTATTACTTTCCATTAATTTCTTAGAGGTAAATACTTTAGGAAAGTTTACATCAAAGTAGTAACAAAACAAATTGCTAAAAACATCATACTTGTGAATTACAGATGCCTGGAAAACTTCACACCAGTTTAACTGAGACAATTGTCTTAAAAACACATTATAATTATTAGCTGTGAATTTTCTAGTTAATTTTCTTAAAACCAGATTCTTTTGATTTGTTATTCCAAAAATTTCCAGCAACTGTGCATCATGATCAGACAATTGAGTTATAATTCCATATGTATTTAAATACTCTTTTTTTATGTTAGTTATGAAGTTATCTATTGCTGTTTGTGACTTATTTGAAGTTCTTGTTGGAAAATCTACAGTGTAAATCATATTATAAACCCTAAGAATATTAACAAACTGTTTATATATGGAACTATCCACATTTAGAACATTTATATTTAGATCACCAGTTATAATTACATTTTCATACTTGTTTATTTAATATCTCCAATAATAACTCAAACTTAGCCAAAAAGGAGTCCTCATAACAATGTTTAGGGCTCCTGTAAACACAAGCAAGTGTGAATGAATAATTATCTATTTTAATCTCCGAAACACAACATTCAAATTCTTTTTCAATTAATAATGACTGGATTGCCGGTAAATTGACACTTTTTGAAGTCAAATTTCTGTGTACTAGAATGACAACACCACCTCCAGTGCTTAAGCATCTTGCAAAATGAGAGGATTTAAAGTAGTTTGGTATATTTAAAAGTATTAATTCAGCATCTGACATATTATGTTCCGTAAGTGCTATGATATCAGGTTTAATTTCATCTAAATTGCACTGAAGTATATCTAGACGTGATGGAAGGTGCTGAATATTCTGATGCAATATTGTTAGTTTAGAATTTTGTAATCGAAACTCATTGTTACTGTTTTTTTTATTACAAGACACTTTGGTAACCAGGTTAATATTTTTATTTGAATTAATTGATAATGATCTCTTAAAATTGTTGAATGCAATCATCTTTGAAGATTTGCCTGTATTTCTTTCATTAAAAAAGATTTATCTAAAGCTATTTCTGGTGAACCCCATCCCAAAAAAGGACTACTTAAAGGTGACTCACTTTTGGCTGGTGTCTGATCTAATTGCTTATTTACAGAACTTAGACTATCCATAATTATATTACATTCCTCTTTGTCAGCACATATATGAGACACTGGAGAAAGAAGTAGCACTTCATTAAATGCCTTTGATTTTCACACACTGCACTTCATCCGGGTTTCTGTACAGCTGCAAGGGTGATGGCATAGGAGTTGTCAGAAGAAGGTCATCAGCAGAGATTATTTCAACATCAGCCTGGACTCCAGTTGTTGTAGCCATATGCAGAGCATCAGACAGTGGGTCTGTTTTCAGTTCTCTCTCCCTGCTGGTAGGTGTTAGAAAGAGAGTCTCTCAGTTTCTTCACAAAGTTAGAATAAGACAGGCCACCTCTTAACCTCCGAGAGGCATGTTCATCATACGTTATGATGTCAACTGAGGCTCCTGTTATTTTATGAAACTCAATAATCTTGATGACAAAGTGTTCAGGTGGAATTTCATCCCTCACACAACCCCATGGGTGAACAAATGAGTTTTTTTAAACCCCTCTTCTTAAATTCTTGTATCAACTCTTTGAAAGCTAAATTGTAGTCATCTAGTTTGGGTTTGTAGAAATATTTTGATTTGGTAATCAAACCAAAAATTGTTGTACCCTTTGCAGTTTTTTTGACAGGTCAGATGGCTATTAATACAATCATTGACTGAGGGCCTTCCAAATTTCTCTTTAAACATTCTTGCAATTCCAGCACTCATATTTCTCTCATCATTTAAATCTGCTGAGATACAATGAGAGAAACCTACACTTTCATCACATTGATACTCCTGAAACACTTTGTTAATATTCTCTTCAACGATCTTAATTGGTAAATCCAGCTCACCCGCCAAAGACACATCCGACAGTGTCAAAGTTACAGGAAGACCTGTCATTGTATTCTTGTTGTATATATTGGTGTTCTTCGTGTGATACATTTCACCTAAAGAATCAATTATCATATAACTAAGTTTCTTTTTGCCTTTGTAATTAAGATGTAATCCTTGACGTGTAAAATGAATTCTTCTAAAAGCATCCAAATCAATGAGATGAACTCGATCCATCCTTACCACGATCTCTCGTATGTAGTTATTAACCATTGCTATGTCATCATGTATTGAGTTGTTCTGAGGTACATCAAAGCGAGGAGGAATAGTGGTAATAAATATGGATCTTGACATACTTAAAGTTCGGAGTTTATTTTCCATTTCTTCATATATAAATCTAGGAGATCTTTTAATCATATCATTTGTACCTGCTAACAATATAAGAGGGTGTTCATGAGATTTTGCAGCTTGATTGTACACTCGACAGATATCAGCACCAGGTGTTACCAATCCATCCATACTAATTTTTTCCTCCACTGCATTTTACCAACTATCTCTGGAAGTTCTCTTCCCTGGCTGTCTGCATAAAGTTCTACCTTTACCTCTCTAATTTTTTTCTGATTTGATTTTTGGGATTTGTCTTTGTAATTTCTCTCTTGTAGTTTATCATTCCTCTTTCCTCCAGTTTTCCAATTAAAGCATTCTTCACTTTAAGCTCATTATTTAAATCAGCAATTTTGTTCCTCAAGCTCTGAACATTTCCCTCCAAGTTTCTAATTTTTGTGTCCAAGGAATCTTTTTTTAACAATTGAAGATCATCCCTTTCCCTGCAAACCCCCAGCTTCCCCAAGCTTGCCCTCACCAGTGCTGTCAATTCATTTTTTGAAGACAAAGAGCTGTTAATATTAATCACAGTGTAAGCTAGGAGTGAACGTTTTGAAACAATATCAATTTTTTTAAGCTGTAACCTTTCAATGAATTTGACATCAAGTGGTTCTTTATTCAAAATACCCAACACAATTCCTTCCACAAAAAGCACTGAGTATATGGAGCAGTCATAGCTATTTGTTTGCTGCACACCATTTATTACTAACAGTTTTGCACTATGTATGTTCATGTACCTTGAGAGTTTCCCCATTACAGTCTTAGCATGATCAAGATTGTAAGTTATGCATTGAATCATAGTAGTAGAAGGTATTAGTAATCTTGTGGTACATTAAAGTACTCCAATGTGAGCCACTGGCAGTGGTCAACACCTGAGCATCATTTATTGGCACAATGAGGTAATCCTTGTCAGTTACATTGAAATTATCAAGAAAATGATCATACTCATTTAGAACCTTAATAGCCTGGCCAATGACCGGATTTAATATTATAAATGAATTATTAAGAGTGTTGAGGAAATCAAAATATTTATACAGGATGTCATCTGAGACCCATTTTTCTCCCAACAGCTCATTTATTACGTGTAAAGATGTGTAGTCAATTTCAGTTTGAGTCATAACTGAGTCAGCAGATTTTCCACATTGTGTGACATTACATTGGCAGCTAATGCTTGTAATTGGCACTAGTATCAATACTACCACATGACAACACACTGTCTGACAAGTTATTGGTGTCATTTAGTTGCACTTCTTTTAATGCATTAATTTGTTTTGTGGAGAAATTAAAATTATCAATTTTTAAATTTAAGTTATTGACTTTTATGTACTGAGATAATTCCTTTTTTGTACGGAAAATTTCTCCTTTTGGTGATATAATGTGAACATCCATTTTACCTTTACTTATTCCACTCTTCCTCACTACTTCCTTTCTTATCCAACCGTTTGGCATTTTATTTATAGAAGTATCTTTTCCCATTTTTAATTTTTTTTATATTTTTTTTTTTTTTACTAACTGAAGGTAATATAAATTATTTCCAGAGCAAAAAGAAAATATATAAATATTATTTCCTTATTAAAATATTTCCTCTTTTTAACAAAAAAGTTCAGCCACTAACAGTATTTGAACCATGGATCTCAGGCTCTAACTATATAACTGTCACTCAACCATATGAGCTATCAGTAGCTGATAAGGTGCAAGGATAGAGATAGTGTACTTCTCCTACACTTGTAAGAACAAGCCTAAAAATGCCAAATCAATCATCTCAGTTTTTACCATATTTGTTTAGTTGTATCTTAGATGAGAACAAGTAATCCAATGTATTAAACACTATCTCTAAACTCTATATTAAAATTATTTGTAACACAGTGCTTAAGAATTAATTGCATAAAACCACAGAAGTTTAAATTAAAAACATGACTATGGATGGTAGGCCTATCTTCCACTTATTTGATTACCCATTCACTTCACAATCAAGTAAGATTTTCCAGTTTTACACTTTTGTTTTCCTGTTATTTAGTAATAGTTATAATTAATATTTCACAGATAAAAACTTGTTAAAATATAAAACATCAAACTTTTATATTTAGGTTATGACAGTTTATAGTTTAATTATATGTAGTTAATTGTCATATAATGCAATTAACACAGAAAATTAAGACATTAGTCTATTAAAAATGACTTTATTGCCAATAATTATACAAATTACAGTCATCACTTAGCACTGCCCTTTAAAAAATGACTTAAAACACTGCTCCCTAATTTAAGACAAACACATCAACAACATAACCTCATGGTATGTACTATCATTCCAGTACAAAATCAGCCAGGAAATAAATAATGTAAGTAAGAACTTCGGAACAGAACGCCGGGAAGTTGAAGTGTCTCACAGTACTAGTTCTGAGCTCTGAACATCTCAGTCAGAACGATTTCAGTTCCAGAAGGGCCTGGAAATACTCTAATATTATATTCACACAATAGTGGTACTTCGAAATAAAACTTATTAAACATTGTTGTTTTACTCATTTCAGTTAATGTTACAGTTAATTTTACGTTTACTCTGGATATCTCCAAGTTCCATATTCAACAACATTTTTTAAATCTGTTATTTAGACACAGATAAAGGAGTTAATCTATTTTTTTTGTTACTTATAGTTTTGAACATGGAACTCCATTTTATGGGAGGCAACATTCATTGTCAAACAGAATTCTTTTAATGTCCTTCTCTGTGAAGAGATATATGGAGGTGGTAGGAGATTTTGGATGTAATTTATTCTACATGTTAAATAAAAAAATTGTAAGTATAATGTAGCTTTGGTTGTAGGGTCTGATGAACAGCAGTGACACTACTTCGTCCAGAGACCCATCCCAGGATAGTCGAGAGCTAAAACTGCACATCGTGAAGAAAAATGTACAAATCTCAACATCCCATGCCATCCATGATCTGCGTAAGAAATTGAGCGCAGTAACTAGGGGAACTATTGACAAAATTGTCCATCGACCTATTCATCATGGATTGGATCTAATCTCATCTGTTAAAGGATTCGTTCACAAGGCTCCAAAAGAACCCTTTACACATTCAGATTATTCTCCTGGTCATCTTGGAGTAGGTTATCAATTTGGAGTTTTAGGGCAACATCATGGGCACAACCATGGATTCACTCATCATCTTGATCTGGAAGCTGAGTTCCCTCAGCACCACCATCATTACGGCCAACTACATCATTCTCTGCAGGAAAATTATGATAATTCAAATCAGTTCAGTCAAGGAGTACATTTAGTACCTACAGAAGCAATTATCCAGGACTCTCATGTAGTTTTCTCCAGGAACTAATCACAAAGGTTCTCACACCATACCACTACTTCTAAGTCATGTGAATGGGTTCATACGTGATCGGTGAAGGACATTTAAATGGAGATTCTCATCAAAATTCTGCACCAAAATCTAAACCACGATTTACATCATGTAAATCCATCAGGATCGGTTTTGAGTTTGATCCCAACTGAGCAAAAATTCACAACAAATTTCTTCAACTCCGAATAATCAACAATTAGTAAATCAGGTTGGTCAAGGGACAGTTTTACATTCTTCAGTACAATATGCAGATGCCTCACACAATCTTCATCAAGGGTCACACTCACTCACTCCAGGTATAAACAACTTTGGTTCCCAATTGGCATCATCTATTCAAAAAAATAATAGATTCCCATCTAGAGTCCAGGTTCAGAAAAATCAAGCTGCTCATGATGCATTTCCATATCAGCCAAAGCCATGTCCAAATTGTGACTTTGGCAAACAAACACCAGAAATTACCCAACATATTCATATTGACCAGCCTCATATTACAATCGTGGCAGGAACCCATGTTGAGAATTACTAATCCCTGTCCAGGAAATAATGAAGATAAAGAAAAATGTAAAAGTGGTCCTGATTCTTCTCTGGTTAATCCTTTAAAACCTGTAGCACATAATTCAGCACCGGCCCCTTCTCCAGAATTGTCAGGTACTATTACTGAGGAACAAGAAAATGAGAATTTAACTGAAGTAAACGATTCAGACATTGTTTTCATCGACGATACAAAAGATTTTTCCCAAAGCTATTGGGAAGGCCTGAAAATGATGACATTGACATTCGCTTTGGAAGTGAAAATAATGCTAAATATGTCTGTAAATATAAGAACTTGACAGTTTATAATTGTTCTTAAATACTATTTAAGTGATTAAGGGGATAGTGAAGTGATAAGTGATGTTTTAGGTTCAGAAAACTCTAGTATTAGCCCTAAGCAACTGGAATCTTTTTCTACTAGCAGGACAAGCCAACCTAAGAATAACTTAATGTCAAGCTTAATTAAAGACTGTGGACATAGAGAATAAGAGCTCAAGTTTTTTAGATCTAACGGTGTTCCCACCATTAACATAAATAATAACTGGCATCAATTCTAACAGACATAGAAAATTAGGCACTAGTCATACATCTAAAAATAATAATAATACAGGGAATATGTTAACAAATGACAATTGTCTTCCATCAAAACATCCAACATTTGGAATCTAGAATTGACGCATTAATTATTATATTACAGGAAATAAATCCTGATGTAGTAGTTCTAACAGAACACAAACTAAACGAAAATATAATAGATAAATTAAAATACCTGGCTATTCTTGCATAAACCTGGTATGTAAGAAAATTCTTGTCAGGGGGGAGGGGTTTTAATACTAGTATCAGAGAAATTAAGTAGTGTGAAAAAAATTTCTTTTAATGCTATAAACACTTTAAATCAAGATAAAGTTTTTTGAGTCATGTGCTATAGAAATTAAGATAGACCAGACAAAATTTATTGTAGCTGGACTTTATAGAACACCCTCCTGAGAAAATAGACATTTTTCTTGAAAAATTAAACACATTTTTGGCAGAAATTTGTAAAATAAACAAAAAATGTTTTTAATAGGTGGGGATATTAATGTGGATGTTTTGAGGGAGGGCAGAAAGAAAACAGACTTTGTTAGTCTTATCCAATATGCATGGGTTTCAATATACTATAAAAATACCTACTAGAATAACAGAAACATGTGAATCTGCTATTGATAATTTCAATCACAAACCTAGACGAAAATTCTTTTGAAGTGGAATGTTTGATAACAGCTCTATCGGACCATGATGCACAACTTTTTAAAATAGTAAACATAAATAATAAAAAGAGGTCATAATACAAAAAATACAGTAATGGGCAGGAAGTATGGAAAAGATAAAATTGGACTTGTTTAAAGACGACTTGGGAGAAACAAGACTGGACCCGAACTTTACCAAAGTTCTGGTGAAGATAAGTTTCTTTATTTTTACAACTTGCTCAAATATTATTTTGATTTGCATTTTCCCTCTGACTAAAATTACAAAAGGAAACCAAAATAAAAAGTGGGTGGATGATGAAATTGTTAATGAGCATTGATAAGCTTATTGACATGCATCAGCAGTATAGGAAAGATAAGAGTAATATAAATCTAAAAGAAAATATGAAAGCACATAAGAAATATCTCAAAAAAACAATTTTATGTAAAAAGAAAAAACATTTTTGATTTAAAAATAAAAAAGTCCACTAATGTTAACAAAACAATTTGGAATATCATTAATAGTGAAACAAAAAATAAAAAAGAAAAGCAGTCACCTAATAACATTGTACTTAAAAAAGGATGATATTCTTATAGAGGATCCATACAAAGTTGCAAATATTTTTAATAACAATTTTGTTGAAATGGTTGATACTCATGTTATCCCTAATCTAAGTAAAAATGATGTTCAAACAGAGGATTCGATACAGCAAGTAACGGAATCCAGATTTATTTGTAATACAATTGATGATAAGACTCTACATACGATAATTGATTCAATAAAACCTAAGTGGTCAGCAGGGTATGATGACATACCCATGAAAATTGTTAAGGAAGCGAAATTACCACTAATTAAACCTCTTTTACATGTAATTAATGCATCACTCATAACTGGAATATATCCTTCTCAATTAAAGGTTTCAAAAGTAATACCAGTACATAAAAAAGGGGATTGTACTGATCCTCTTAACTACAGACCATTGTCTATTCAACCGTCATTATCTAAAATATTTGAAAAGTGTGTGCTGATTCAATTAGTTGACTATTTTGAAAACAATAAACTACTTGACATTGATCAACATGGATACAGGAAAAATAGATCCACATTAACAGCATTAAGAAATTATATTGAACACATTTTAGAGAACTTAGATGAGGGATACAACATTGTTGGCGCCTTCCTAGATTTGATCCAAAGCATTTGACAGTGGTTGATCATAAAATATTACTAGAAAAATTAAAAAGCTATGGTATCATTGGTAAAGAACTTAGCTGGGATTAAGTCGTACTTGGAAGGCCGTCAACAGTTTGTTAATGTTAAGTATTTAAATAAAAATAATCAGCATGATGTTAGGTCTCATACAAAAAAAAAGTGACCTACTCTGTCCCACAGGGTCAATATTAGGCCCTTTCCTGTTTTTGTGCTACTTGGGGGTGTTACCTAATTATCTGTATGATATAATTGATAATAGTAAAATTTGTTTGTATGCAGGATGATATAAGCTTGTGCATTGCCGATATGGAATTAGGTACAACTAAAAAGAAATGTAACGAATCAGTTTCATTGTTAAAAAAGTTATTTAAATAACAGAAATCTTTTTACTCAATGATAATAAAACTACTTTTATACAGTTTACTTGCAAAAATGTTGAATCAAACAAAATTAATATGAAAAACCTGGATAAAAGAAACTAAATTTTTAGGGCTACATTTAGATAGTACACTTAATTGGAACATTCATGTACAAAAAATATGTAACAAATTAGGTTCAGGGAATTTTTGCACTAAGAAGGCTAGCACCTTTTTGTAATAAACAAACCTTGAAATCAGTGTACTATGCCATGGTTCATTCACATATCGCATACGGGATTGAAGTGTATGGGGGAACAAGTGCTGTAAACCTGAATAAAATTTTACGTCTACAAAAGGAGGCAATTAGGGTGATTCTAAAACTCAAAAAAGATGAGTCATGTAAGTTACATTTTAAAGAGCTCGAGTTTATGACTGTATACAGCCTCTACATATATAGAACAGTATTATATGTAAAAAATAATGAGACTAAATTACCACGACAACTACATGTTTCATGATTATAACACTAGGAACAAAAATAACTTTGTAATAAAACAACATAATAAAGAAAAATTTAAGCAAAGCCCAACTTATATGGGAATCAAGTTTATGGGGAACCTGCCAGGTAGCATCAGGGAATGAAAACAATAGTGTTAGATTCAGAAATAAATTAAAACAGTTTTTAATTGATTTGTCATGTTATAACTTTGAAGAGTTTTACCTCCCAGAGCCTTGTATTTTGATTTTGATTTCTGAAGTCTAGTGGAATTAATTATAATTTGGTAATAAAATTAATTTAAATAATATTAAACCTATTT
Source organism: Homalodisca vitripennis (assembly GCF_021130785.1). Lineage (NCBI taxonomy): Eukaryota > Metazoa > Arthropoda > Insecta > Hemiptera > Cicadellidae > Homalodisca > Homalodisca vitripennis. Next base: position 9,183 of record NW_025781956.1, on the reverse strand, counting down.
TTAACTATGTTAAGATTTTTAAAATAAATTGACATTAAAAGGATTGTATGTATGTACAACTAATATTAACATCACCTTAAAATATTTATTTATTAAGGAATGACGCATTTCATGTACATTTTATGTATGTCTTGAATAAAGATATTATTGATTGATTGATTGATTGATTGAATGAAGTAATGATTTGTAAATGTTTTATTGATGACAAATAATAAAGTATTTATTGATTGATAAGTAATAATTAAACTATTTTTAGGTAAAATAAAAAATGTACATTTAATATGTTGTGTTTTTTAAAGCATTGTACTAGTTTTATCAACAACTTCTCATTACATATTCTATTGTAGGATAACTGTTACATAATATAATAAATATTTATAAACACACTAACCTGGCTGTAAATAAAGCATATAATGTTACAAAATACATTATTTTACTTTATTTCATTTTTTGAGTTTCTGAAATATGCCTGGACATGAATTTAAATTGCTTCTTTCAGAAAATGTTGTTTGCTTGTGTTGTTTAATTAAAATTTCTTAGTAAGAAAATCATGGATTATAAAACTAATTACTTGTATCAATAATTAATGTTTATCTACTTAAAATGTCACTTACTTAACATAAATAGAATTATTTAGTGGTGTATTAATTCACTGTTATATATTAATTTACTTTTTACTTAAATTATATTATGTACATTTTTTACTTGTTCTAAATATTTTAACAAATAACAAATTAATCATTATTTTACTGAATTAACACTGTTTCAATTTTTCTTACTCCAATTCTAGTTTTATATGCATAGTAATAATAATGAATAAACTGATTGATTACCCTTTATTGTTCTTCTTTTGTTCCCTTTGTTATTTCCTTTTCTCATACCTTGTTTGAAACTGGTCTTTCTCACCATTTGGCTAATGTTTTTATATTTTTTAAATGGAAATTATAACAAAAACAATCATTTCTGATCCTAGACGTAGTTTTTAAGTAAACATTTTCAATTTTCTTGAGATATAACAACATGCATCCTGGGATTCAGTGATCTACTATAACTTTGAAATTAATGTAAAATACAAAATATTTATAGGCACCATTAGGAACACTCTGTTTACAGCTTTCCCACTCAAAACTGGTAGAAATGTTACCTATAGAACAAGACAAAAAATTGGATAACCAGTGGCATTCGTATATCAAGCATACGAAAAAGACATCTTCATAACATGACTAAATAGAAACGAGGTCCTTTGTTTCAGACATATGTTAAAAATATAAACTTATATTCAAAAAATGTTTGAGAGGAGCTATATACTTATATATATATATAATAGTACAAAAAACTAATATATATATATATATATATATATATATATATATATATATATATATATATATATATATATATAGTTTGATATTAAAGAATCAAAGAATAAAATAAAAGCTGTTTGGAAGGCAATAGCTAGAGAAACTGGAAAAGAAAAATCCAAAAGCAAACTAGATAAGATTGTTTTCAATGACCAAATTGTTGGTAATAAGAATGATATAGCATCCATTTTAAAATTGTTACTTCTGTGATATTACTGGTAGGTTAAATATAGTTTCAGATGTTGATAAGGCTATAAATTTTATGTTACATGCAAACCAAAACAAGGACAGGTTGAATTGTTTTCATTTCACAATTGAAAAAGAGGTGGTTGATATTATTAGATCCTTACAACCAAGGTGAGGTTGTCTTCTTATCTTATAAAGAAATGCTTTTCATTTAATTTGCCAAACCACTAGTACATTTGATAAATACATTCTTTCAAAGTAGCATTTTCCCAGATCTTTTGAAATTTTAGTTGTAAAAGCTGTTCTATAACAGAAACACATACATACTGTTGATAATTTGAGACCAATTTCAATTCTATCTAACTTCTCAAAGGTTTTCAAGAAGATCACCTTCAAAAGAATCAGAGATCATATTGAAAGCAACATCTTACTCCCTTTTCAGCTTGGCTTTCGACATGGGAGAAGTACAGTTGATGCCATTTTTTCAGTTTGTGGATGGGGTTCAAAGGGCAGTGGATGGGCCACACTTTGCTGCTATAACTGCATCAGTCTGGTTAACCATGTCCCAGATTACATAAAAAAGGAGACATCTTTTACAAAGTTCAAGCGAGAGACTTTGGCTTTTATATTGTTTGAAAGTTTTTGGGCATTACTTCAAGAGTACATGTCTAAATCCGTCTTTTACTAAGTGTTGAAATTTTAATTTTTAAACTAGTTTATAAGCATAGTGTTTATTTCATATATATATTATATATGAAATAAATATATATATATTTGTTTATTCTGTATATCTTTTGTATTGTATTTTAATTTATTGTCATGTAAAATATTAACACCCAGCCAGTATATTTTATTATTTAGTTCAGCCTCTGCTATAAACTTAATTCATATTTATATTTTAGCATACATTTATTGACAATGCATCTATTCTGTATGAATGTGTTGTAATGTGTAATAAAGAAGATTTATGACTTAAATAACACAGTCACAGTCTACGCTTACTTGTTTTACAATATGGAATTGCAATAGAAATATGTGTCATAATAATGTGCTAAATAATAACTAACACAGATTCCTTAGGTAAAAATAGCTATATGAATTTAACTTTTTATATTTATGTTGGTGGGGACAAAGGAAAGGGTATGTATGTCGAGCATGCCACAAACACTAGGAAATAGAGGTGGATCATTTTAACTCTCAGTTTGTTTTAAATCTATTATTTTAACAGTTGACAGATTTTGTTTCCTTATTTTGCTGCATATCCATTTTAAGTTCTGAATTAAAAATTACTAAACATTAGTCAACTTTATAATTTTATAACTGTTTACCTATTTTTAAATACAATGCTAGATTAAATTAATTTTATAATTTTTCATTTAATGATTAAAAGATTTTAAATGGATTTAATTTAATTGGTTTATTAAGATGACTAACTACTTTATTCTCTGTTAAACAATTTATCTAACCTTATAATTTCTCCTGTGTCATGTTTATTATGGCAAGGTAGCTAAAAGCAATTATATATATATTGTAATTAAAAATGATAAATAGGAGAATGACTCAAAGTCATCAGACCCGATCATAGTAAGACATCTAGACAGTGGATCAGCTCTAAGAACTGACCCGCGCGTTTGGTACACAGATTCCTTACACATGGGAGGAGTGCCTGAACAATGTTTTATTTTAAACTAGAATAAACTCAGATTCCCCATTGTCTTGATGTATAAATACTGAAATTTAATAATTTAGTTTTAATAATGATGAATCTTACACACAATCAATGATACCAAAAATAATTAATTTGTGTAAATTAAGGTTCTATAAATTAATTCATAGAAAATTATAGAAATCAGACTACTAGATATATCTACTGAAATTTCTTAATTACCAATATTTAACCTTGTGATTTTTCTTATGAAACTGCAATAAATATGAAAACATATATATGGAAAAAAATGTTTTCCAAATTTTATTTATTTATGTTTTCTAAATTTTCTCAAACACTAAATAATAAGAGTATGTAAAATGCAATAGCAAATAATGGGGTTTTTATAACACAAAGTCTCCTGATTTAAGAATATTAGTAATCAGTAGCTGATCATAAAAATCAGTGTCAATCTTTGCTCCAAAGACTACAATCTTATCTAGATAACCCCAATAAAAGAAAACCCAAAAACATGTTTCCAAGAATAATATACATAGTATGTCCTATTCTTAAATGTTTCTTTCCTGTGGAGAGTAGTGTTTTTGTGATGTAATGTAATAAGTAAGAGAAAAATTGTATCCACATTATACGAATAAGATGTCCCAGAAGTACTGTATTTTGACAGTGTTTTGGAATAAGGTAGTTTATACCTATCAAAATTTCCTCTCATTCTTTGATTTATACAGTTCATATTTTTTATAGTTACTTAGTTTAGGTATATGTAACAATCATTTATTTCTATATAAAAAATAGTAAAACAAAATTATCTCCTTAAATATTTGTATTGATTAATATCGTAATGAGTATTTAAATTCCTTTATATATTTATTTTATTTTAATTGTATAGAATGTAAGCCTTTTGCAAATTAAACATTTATATAGGCTATATTTATATTCTTGTTATATCATATAAATTAATTTCACATTAAAATAGTAGGACTTTGTCTTTATGGGAGGGGGGGGAAAGTGAATCTGATTGAAAAGCACAACACACACAAAGATATGGGCTAAATATAACTTAAATATAAATCAATTTGATAATTTAATTTCAAACAAGTTGGATTGCTGTTATTGCATATATTTTTAATTTTAGGGCTTTTTGAAGCTTTTGAAGCCCCTCACGATAAAGCCCCCAACCACACCTTAGTTACACTACTGGTCCATTAAGCACAAAGTTTTAAATACTACTGCTTTAAGTGTCCACGTCTCACTTTACTTGAGACACTGTCTATATATTCCTCACAGTCTACACAAGGCTCTGGCACTGTAAAGTTCAATATACGAGGAAACAATTAAGGAACAAAACCTAAACAAATTAATTCTTTAGTCCTAATTTTTTGTAACAACTAAACTAATATCTAGTACACAAAAAATAAATAAATCTATTTTTTTTGTTTATGTAAAAGTTTTTCTCTTAAAGAATATTTTTTCATTCTATGGATACTGAACAATTACTTCTAAACATTTAAAAAAACCAAGCAAGGTATTTGAGATTACTAAACACATAATTAAGGAATATTTTATTATATCTTGTTATTAATTCATCCATTTTTTATAGTAAAGATTTTGCACAGAAAGTAATTGCTCCTTTGAAACTAATTTTATTTTAATGACCATTATCATTTAAAAAACCATAAAAAATAATACATTTTTTTAACAATTATCTATAACTTAATAATTGTTGTTTGATAAAACATCATTCAGACAGTTTCGAATCGTGTATCTTGATAATACATATTAAATCTCTGAATAAGTTAAGTCCAATGATAGTAACTTTTATGGTGTAATTCCCGTCCTATTTATCGTTGCTACAGTTCTACTCTTACCCCAGCTCCACCAGTGGTGGATCTAGGGGAGGGGTTTATAGGGCCCATGGCTCTCTTCAAGATTTTTGTAAAAAACATTTTTATGAAAAAAAATCTTAATCATTCTCAAATTGGAATTACAAAAAATAAAATTAACTTAACTCTATAAACTAAACTTTGAGTATGAGTTTTCTTTATAAACAATTTTTTTAATCAAAATGCAACATTCCCTATCACAGTAATAATGGTAAACTAAAATTCAGGTGGCTCCCTCCGAAAGCTAGGGCTGAATCCTCCCTTGTGCCCTCCACCCAAATAAAAGATATCATCTTTGAGATTAGGTGAGTGATTTTAATATACAAGAAGGACTTTGGTTTTCTTAGAAGTCCCTGTATTGCAATATTTTTCTAATTAGTTTATTTAAAGTTGCCCATACTTTCTGTCCTGAATAATTTTAGTTCAGAACAAAAGATATTATTAATTTCTGCATGGATATTTGGGATGACAGTTTTGAGCAGTGAACAATTTTATTCTACCTTTAACACCTAATTTGAACAAATATCAATATATTCTTAACTGAAATAACCAAATTTTGCTTCTATATGTCCATTACTCTTCAATGTCTAAATTTGCATTTACAAGAGTTGAATTTCTTTATATAACTTGCATGTGATTCCAGTTTCCAGTCTAATAAACCATGATCCCTTTATATTTTCTTCACTCCACTTGATTTTAGTACGTTGATCTTCATTTTCTGAAAGTATGCTATTACATCTCTTATTTAAATGAACACTATGTAATAGCTTATTTCCATTTCAGGTGACAAAGATGCTCCTGTAGTGATTGATGCCATTGATGAAGAGCCAGAGGATCGTATCAATATACACCACACACTGAAGGATGCAGTCAAAAGCTGCATCTCGAGCTATGAAGGATGTCGAAGAATACATACGGCAGCAAGTTAACTCAATCGGGAAGAAATCGCTGAACATCATTGGCCACCCTTTGATGAAACTTGCAGCACCTATGATCTACATGAAGGATCAAGTTGGCTCTCTACTAGGCCATGAGAATCCCTCCAACTTGAAGGACATTACTGCAACCACCGGTGAACCCAGCCCAACGGATCAATCAACCTATTGATTTAGCAACCCTCGAAGTTAACAATACAAAACTATTGGATCCAGTAGCAAACGAAAGAGTCACCTTTAAGTCATCCCATTTTCAAACGAAAAGCATCCTCTCAAGATCTTCAAGGAAATTACCTTTCTGAGATGGAAAATACCCAAGATTTGACTGCTGAAGATGATGAGGAGCCTCAAAGAAATGGCACGTTTGAGGACCAGCAGTGCCAAAAAAATTTATGAACTACTTGATCGTGTTCGCAAATTAACAATGGATATTAGGCTGGGTCCTGGGCAACCTTTGCTTCTCGCCAATATTTTCAAAATGGGAAGGCCGAACGCGGATTTCTCTACAGAGTTGCCCCAATTAGACAGTACAAGTGAAGAACCAGGGTATTCGACCACACAGTGCTTGATATGTGTTTTTCGAGGGAGGTAAGACTCATGAGTACGGTGAAGTAAGAGTTCTGACGAAGCTTAAAGCCATCATGAGTATCTTGGAAGTGGAAGATCCAGGGACTATAACTGATAATAACTAAACAGTTAACTTATGCAACCTCGAATACCATTGCTTGCTCTAGAAACGTTTTATTATTATGTTATATCTTACATGTGTTTTATGGGTTTTGTTGTTTTTATCTTGGAATGGGATATTATTTTATTTATTAGATTTTAGTGTTTTTGACTCAATTTATCTTTGTGTGCCCATGTTTGGTTGTTTTTATCATAAGGTGTATTTAGGGATTTGGGTATTAAAATAATAGACTTAATATTTAGCCCATATTATAATAGGCTCCGTGATTAATCACATATGAAATTTGAGGAGGTTTAAAGAAATGAATGTTATAAGATCAAGTTCGTAATAAACAGTTAGATTTCTATGTAGATAATTGCAATTATGATATTATATTACAATTTTATTTTATATATATCAAGTTTTAAATGTTTATCCATATTATACTTGCATAGAGAATTTCAGTTGTTTTTATTACTATTCCATTTTATATCAATTTGTTCAATTAACTAAAGAAAAATTTGATAATATTATATTACTAAACTGCAAATAATTAACAAATTTTTAAAGATTAGACTACATTTATATTTTTACTTTGCAGTTTCCATAATTGAAAATATTCTATCTGTTTCAGAGAAATATTACTCTATTTTAAATTAAACATTACCTTTTTATCTAGGATCTTCAATCATGTTAGTTTTGGTAGAATACTGGTTGTTTATTTTTGTTGTTGATAATAATGTTGAATCTAAATTCTCTTATCGCATTCTCTATATTGCATACAATTAAACTTCAAATTAATCAATATTATGTCCATATAAACAAGACATTTATGTAGGCTTCATGAGGAAATGGGAGGAGGAGATCAAGACTCTTTGGGGAATGATATTCCCCAAAGGCCTGAGAGTGTTTCTTTCAGGGAATCTTTGAACATGAATCTCTAAATACCATTTATAGGCTAGTTTAATCCCATTTTGTACAGTAGAAAATTTTCATTACTTTCAATTTTTAATGCCGATTTAATATATTTTACAGTCCTAATCATGGTTGAAGAGAAATTGTAAACTACTCCATTAAAAATTGTTGAAAGAAATAGATGCCTCCAAGATGATTAAATACGTCTTACAAAGATAATATTAAATATTTGTATGCAGTGCAAACATCTTACCAAATTTTGGTGACATGTCAAATTTTCCTATGGTCAAATGTGGAGTTTTACACAATAGCGTTACTGAAAATGTTGTTCCCTTCCCCAAAAATGGGGGTGAGTTATAGTTGTTGAGGTAAAAGATTTTTAACAGTAGCTCTATCTTGTGACAACCAATTTTTAAAGTTTTTATAAAATAAGTGGAATAGTAAGAATGAAATATCTGCAAGTTGAATCCATCCAACAAAGCGTTCAATTAAAATTAGAATTTAAACTTTGTTCAAACATTGTACTTTTTGACGGAGTAGTCAGAAATGAGTTCTCTTGGTGTTATTTTTTTTAAGGTAACCTTAGAATCCATCAAGAAATTTGTCAGTCTGGATTTGACAACTCTCTGCTCAAAAGTTGAGATGAGGGAGGGAATTTTTGGACACCAGGTATAGAAAAAAACAATAGATAGTTTCTTGCCATTTACACCACAACCACTAAAGCCTGCATATAAATCTCACACTGACCAGAAATTGTAGCTCGACATTAATAAAATTTACCCTTCATAAATTAACTAACACAGATATCACCCAGAATCTCAATTTTTTATTTTTGTCAACATTTTAAGGTACAAATTACGCCAATAAACCCTCAAATTTTCTATATTATAATTTGTATAACTACTATAAAAACAAATATCCTTATCAGAATAACATAAGTTTGGCATGTTGTTTGAGAAATATGAAAAAACCTTAAAATATTTTAACAGTTCCATATTTAGTTTTATTTTTGATGGTTTGGATACAAACAACACTTAGTTTAAATCACTACAAATTAATTAGTTAAATGTTTAGTTGTGTTAAAAAATATCAAACTTTATTACATACATTATACAAGAAAATGCAAGAATAATTGGCACCTTCACCGTGGCTCTACACTAGTTGAGACCAAGGAAGCTAGCTTCCTTGTTTGAGACCAACTATTCAACTTGCTCTTTTGCACCTTAAGTCATCTGCTGCAGATAGAAGTAACGAGCCTAACAAGTGCAATATTTACACATTAATTATCTTTGTACTCATATAACTGACATTTTTTTACAGGCGGAAAATGTTTTCTCTTAAATCATATTATACGTAGTTTTTACAACATATGTATTTTTATTGTGCTGGCATTGGGGATACTAATTATATTAAATTATTTCAATTAAGTGTTTCAAATTTGGTATACACTTTGCATTATCCTGCAGCCTTCTGCAACAAACTCTTCTGAAGCTGTCATGATTGTATTTCTCATATCACTGCTGTTTAGATATGAGAAACAGCAGTAAAAAATTTAAAAACCAAGTGTCATTTC
>NW_025781955.1:0-65194 GCF_021130785.1 Homalodisca vitripennis | reverse complement strand
AAATTAGCACACCAATGGTAGCAAAGTTCTTATGTTTTTGGCTTGCAACCATTTCATATTATCAACACTAAGCGTTGAAAATTTCAAATTTGTTGCATATAGAAGGGAGATATGACTATTTCTTCCTTTCCTCGAGTTATTTTTCTGTGAAAAAATCGCCACTAGTGTAAAAATGCTTATTAATGTAAATTTTGGTAATGATTTTTACAACCACGCAATGATATTATGGCACCAAACCTTTAGAGGAATTGGGTTTTTGATTCGATCAGGAGTTGTCTTCTCCAATCAAAGTACAACGTTATTAGGTTCAAATCTGTACTCTTGAAGCATTACTTAATTGAAATATCGTACTACTCAATGCAATACGTAGTTATGTTTCCCCTCTACTCTTATAGGGCCATATTGGATTTATAACCTCTGTTACTCACTGTTTGGAGTGGTTATGTACTCCAGTTCTGCTAGAATTGGTTAAAGCCTTAATTTCTGTACCCCAATCTTCACACGCTCGATGCTTTCATCATAATTACTATCGCGATAATTATATAAATTTACACAGAAGAGTACACTACATAACAAGGAACACGTAACATAAATAATTTCCTACGGGGGATGAAAAGATTTCCTTATTTGTTCACTTACCGCAACTAAAATATTTAAAGTAAGTATTACAGGCGTAATCACTCCTTTAGGAGGTGGATGGCGCGATAGGGGATTCAACCTAAATTGTACCTTTGAATTTTAGTTCTCATTGCTGTTTATGTTGTAATTCCTTGATTCCCAGAATTCATAAACGTTCGTAGAATTGCACAGAGTTCATTGCCCCTCCTTCTCTACTTCTATGGCAGGTCTGTACTCAATATTGTTATTTACTCCAAATATTACGATCTTCTAATCAATTCCTCAAGCAAAACCCTCACGCCACTCAGAAATAAAAAAAAAATAACAAAAACATAGTCTTTTCTTATGGCGAAACTCTCAAAGACTTTTACAAGTCAATTCAACTGTGAATAAAATTGGATGATTCAGCTAATTCTACCAAAGGGAACACAAGTTTAATTTATTAAAAAGTGTTACGATATATTACGTTAAACGTTAAATAAATAATGTATTATTTTATCTAATATTTACAATAATGGTTTTAAAATACTCGGTGGATGGGGGGTGTAATGTTAATGATGAAGGTGCGTTAATGCTTGGTTTACTACAAATAACATAAATATTGACTTTATATCTAATGTTTTGCGACCGTAGAAGAAAGCACAAGTTATGCAATATTTGCTCCCTACACGTAATAAAATACGTGTGGTGAAAGCCAAACGAGAGATACCTACTCATCCGTTGCGTTGTGTAAGTGTCGTGAGAAATTCAGTAAGTACATTCTTGGTTAGTCATACTACAATACTATTTATTACATTAGTATAATACTATTTGTATTTATTCTGCTTGATTAATTATTAAAACATTTATACACAACGAAAATTTCGTATATAACTTTTTCGTATCTCTTTAGACCAGGTATCTAAAAAAGTTATGCTAATAAATATAAAAAAGGTAATTGTCTTAAAGTTAGTTGAAAAGGCAGAACGATGAATATTCTGGCAGAGCTGATGAAACGTCAAAGGGGCTCGCGCTATCTGGTAAATATTCAAGTGAAATCACGTCCTTTCACCCCGGACATGGGACTTCAAACCCACAACAACTCCAACAGAGATAGTATCTTGAACATAGAAACAACTGCAATAAAGTTTTAAAACATGTCTGCAAATCCCAAATAATCTTTGATGTCAATTTAAATTACTCAGAGCTAAAATTTAGTTCTTTTTTCGTTTGTATGTAGAAGTATTTTTATATTATTTTATGTCATACGACTAATAACGGGAAGCTGCGCTACATTTTTCATATGGCCTTGTCTGGTGGGGGGGGGGGGTTTAAGTGGGTGTTAAGGTGATGTGACATAAGGCTGTTAAGTGGGATAAATCCTTTTTCCTGATATTATTTAATTTTCCTTCATATCCTGAAAAAGGATTAATTCGATTTAGGAGCTATTCCTGAATTTATTTTGAAAGTTTCAAACTAGATAACCCTATATAAAGAAGCTATAATCCAATTTCATCCAATTAGGGTTTTGTTCACTGAGGTGGAATAAGGATTTACGAGTTACTCGCAACACCCCTCTCCTCACCCCTCTCCGCTCCCCCCCCACCACTCCTCTTTTTGCTCTACCCAGTTTAACAGCTGTTTTAACCGACGTCAATGCTCCCTTCCTTAATCCACTGATTTACATTTGAGGCGATGGCAGAATCATTTGTCTATTTTAAACGTGTTGTGGTTAAGTTCAAACTGAAAGCCAGTCAGCAAATGGGCTGAGTAATGGTATTCTAATGTTATGTCTTAACGGATTTGTGAATAAACTATATTATTAGCCAAAGCTAAATATAATATTAGGAGTTTAAAACTAGAAAGCCCTATATAAAGATGCTATAATCCAATTTCATCCAATTAGAGGATTGTTAATGAAGGTGGAGTAAAGATTTACGAGTTACTCTTATTACGCCTCTCCTTACCATTTCGGAAATTTAATGACAATCTAATTTAAATATTGTGATGAAACCATTAAAAGACATGAAAAACAAGACAACACACAGTTTTATATTTATCGAGTGATTATTATCATCAGTGTCAAAATAAAACTATAATAGGATTTACATTCCGAAAAACCAAATGTTCTATTGTTATATGTTACAAAATATTAAACGAGGTTTGAAATCTACTTTCTTTACTGGATGTGAAGAATATTGTACTAAAAAGTACTTGAAATCTGCAACGTGCGGTACTGCACTGCCACTAAAAAGAAAAAGGTATCATACCCAACACCTACCTGCTTGCAGTTCAGACAAGAGGAAATAAAGCCAGGCTTTGTCACTACACTGAATGTAAGAGCACAAACGTCACACCACCGAAAGCAAAATGTAGGGATGAAAACCTAATGACTTAAGGGTTTTTTTTTCAAACGCTTCTTTACAGAGAAAAAAAAAAAACAGTAAAATAATTATTTTTGCAGCTAAACCCATACTGAATTGCTTGTCACCACTGGGGAAAATATACTCCAAACTGGCATTGAACATAATCATCACAAATCTATTTGGCAATGACGAATTCAATAATGACCTGCAGTATATTCGAAATAGGTGTAAAATACTCGTATTGTCAAATTCATATAAGAATATGAAAATCTCTAAAAGTGAAAAACTGCAATTATGAAAACATTTGGAAAATGTAAAAAATTTTCATCTAGGGTTTGATGACTCTAGAATTACATGTCATAGAACTACTGTTTGCCGTGGTCCATGAATCCCAGAAACTTCGGAAATATCGCTTTACATTCACTAACCTAATACGCAAACTTTACGTAAAACGGCCACTACGTATAATGACGTTTCATTACAAAATTTCCTAAAACATTCCGTATACAGTTATTTAAAAAATTACTTTCTCTCATTTAAAAGGACCGGGAAATGTTTAAGACACCATTTATTTACGCAAGCAGGTTTTATATTAAAATTGTATAAATATCTTTTTTTATATGCCAGCAACGTAATACCTGGGTAGAGAGGCGTTTTGAAAAATATTCCATTAATATTCTTAATTTGTTGGTCATAGCCTACAATTATTGCAAACCATCCTATTTTAATTAAGTTAAGCTAAACGTTACCTCATAATGCATTTTTAAAATGGTATTCAATTAATTTTATAAATAAAAAAAGTAGAAAAGAGCACAATCTCAACCTGTTATTGTTTGTAATTTTTTCAAACCTAACATGTAAAAATCAATAAAATTACACTAATTATTAAAAAAAAAAAAACTAACTTTTAATAATAAATGTCAGAAAATAATGTGTTAAAATCATTTATTTCATATATTTTCCTCTTTAATCGCTTCCTTAATAATATTGAATCGAACAGCTGTTCGACCAGTGAGATCTATAAGAACAAAGTGGAATTGCTCTGTCATGCATTAGTTTGTTAATTAAAATAAAAAATATAAATTGCATCATTAACCCGTTACAGAAGGAGTTTTACTACTAAACCTCAGGCTTTCATCGTAACTTATTATTGAAGCGGATTATTCAAACACGAAAGATTTCCTGAGTGAAATACTATTCTTGTTAGTCCTGGCAAGATCTTGACAAGATTGATGGATGAGTAAAGATTACTCACAGCATTTACTCGGAGTATAACAGGTTTGACTTATTCAACTTTTAAAACGGCACCCAATACAATCTTAAGAGAAGTTATGTACTAGCTGAGAAACAATCCTTAGTCTAGTCGTGAAACTAGTTTATTCTGAGAATTCCCTATTTCCTTTGATTTTATAAGAACATTTATCTATTTATAAAAAATTACTATAAACCGATTAAAAATTGGTGTACAAAATCGTGTATAAAAATTTGTTAGTAATGCCATGTCGCACTTTATAAATAACGGTACAAATATCATAAATTTTACGTGATAATTATTAAAATACAAAAAATTTAACATTTATAGTGCACAAATATCTATATTTAGTCTAAGGTGTATTTCTTTCCTAAATGGATGTTAAAATCTACTAAACTTGAAAAATCAGGGCTAAAATGGACAGAAATAATAAAATTAAAGCTAATTAATTATTGCAAAAATCGCAAAATATTTTTAATACACATATATAGAGCAATACACTCTTTTAAAACAACATTGTATACTATATACCGATATGGCAATACACATAAATTTAGACTGGGGATAATTTATTTTACTTATGTTTAAATAGAAAAACAAAACATAACAGTATTTTTCTATTGCATTGCACGTTTTCCCTATGCAGTTTTTTAAACAGATCGAAACCTTAAAATCTGCAGTTTAAAAAAATATGTTTAACTACTTATATAGCAAATTCATAAACTCAGACTTTCTTTACGACTACATTTTAAGGGAAGCAACTATGACAAATAGCTTCACGTGTACTACCACGCTCCAGACACGGTAATAAATCATTCAGTGAGACAGATGTAGATGTACTGTAGATATAAGGAGTGCTGATGGCCGACTGAGATCCTGATAGTACATGGTCAGATCCTGCCTGTCATCGTTGTACTTTATTGATATCATCACAGACAATCGATGTATAAGGTTTGTTTCCTGTGGAACAATCGACCTTGAACTGCACTGGCTCGTCTGCTCCTTTCTTGTGATTGAGAAAATTCTCGCATATACCATTGGACCGTGGAGACTGAGATCGACTTGTCCTTTCAATCCTGCGAAAGATATTTATAAATTCACAAATATGTTACGTAAAATAAATTTCATTTACCTGCAGCTATTTAAATGAAAACCTTGAAGTAGTTTCCTATAAGCTCGGTCCATTTATATTCCAATTTTAACGAAATAAACGACTCAATTATCATGTTGGAGAAAAAGAAGAATAAACGCACATTTCGAAGTGATAAATATGCTGTGTGGTTTATTTCTCGAATGATTTGTCGGCCAGGAACGGACAGTTAAAGGCCAGAGATCGTTTGCAGCAAATCCAATTTATTTTTTATGTATCCAATCCAGTGGCCCTTGCAGCTCGCTTACACCAGTGGTTCGGTTTTCTTTGATATAGCAACTAATAAAACGCAAAGCGAGTAAACGATTCCAAGCGCAGGTATGTTTTCTTATTTTACGTGTTTATTTGTTGCAATAAATACATTTTACGTGTAAGTAGAAACTTTATACATGAATATTTTGTATAATCCTCGTGAAAATTCCTTCCGAATTATTTTAAAATATATCAGTAAAGAGCTATAATTAATCTACTATAACAAACACTATATTTTAATCATAAATATTTTTTAAACGTGGTATGTGTGATTAACTAGGCTCTAGAATGCAAAATGGTTACAATGTGAACACATAATAAAATAAATATCAATAGAATATAAAAATTAATTTTAATAATATAAACTAATATTTACCCTTTTTCAATTAAATAAAATTCTAAATGTCATAATTATTGTTTCATTACTTTCAATTATTTGTAATTACTAACTGGAACAATTTAGTATGTTTCCGATTTTATTTCATAAATTGAATTATACTATTAAGTTTCTTATGTATAGAAAGAAGAATAGTTTAGCCTTTAAGTTCTAATTTCTATATTCAGCTCCCTTCAATCAATATATTAATTTTCTAAAAAGGGTAAAATTATCTGGTAATTAAGCAGAAGCAGTACTTATAAGTCTAAATAAGTACTGTTTGATGTGTAAAGATAAGGTTTCTTACGCCTTGAAAGCGGGTAATCTGATTTACGCATAATTTCCTGATAATAATTTTCTTATTGAAGAAATCTCAAAATTTGGGGACACAGTTTTAATTTGTTTAAGCCATTCGCAAACGTATATAAAATGGAACTATGTACTAATCATATGAGAACATAAACTTTGCTATTTGCTTGGATGAAGAGTTTTTGCAACAACGTTACTTAAATACGTTTCAGTTAACGTATTTGGTTTTAAAACCTGAACTCCATTAGGGAACACAAAAGTTATAACGTGATATAAAACTTTGGTATGATACGTTGATAAATATGCATTTAATGTCACATCAAAGTAAAATTTTGTTTATTTTCAGTTTAACTGTATTCCATGTTTTCAACAGTATTTATATAATCACGCTACAAGAACATACTTATAGTCCGATATTTCCTTTTACTTTATATAAGAAAAAATGTATTCATTCAGATTTCAATAAAAATCGTGTTATTGCGGTGTAATTTTTCACGATAAGTAGCAACACTTATACTCTTTGAATTCATCTTCAGTTATTTCGAATTTTCAAGGCGTCTCTATAAAAAATTAGTCACTTTCTATTTATTTTAATACACTCAATCTGGTCTTTTTCGTTGGATTTCTAAAGATACGCTGCTAACACTCATTTCACTTCCTTTAGACCACTTCGAGCAGTTATAGGAGTTTAGAGCAAGACGTTTTCCACAAAGAAATTTTCCTCAGGAGGATCCACTTCTGGCTGGTTTATACCTTCCAGTTGAACCTACACTGGGCACAGCAAAAACAGATGTGTCCCTTAAATCTGTTCAACTTTATGGATGTCCAGAAGGGAAGTATTATTAGCCTCAATTATCGAGATATTGGGGTGCAAGGGTAGATCGATATGGATAGTCCACTGTTGGAGTTGATGGGACTAATTAATCAGGGCTGTTGCTAGCCTAGACATAAGGACGTGCCACTCCCTGCTTTCTTTGACTGGATAGGCTAGTACAGAGCTGGTTTTCCAAGAAGTCATGACTGAGATTAATGCCCAAAATCCTTCGTCATGGATTTCGACAGAGGCGTCCCTTACCCTCAACCTTACCCATTCAGAATATCTGTCTCTCCGGAAGCAGCGCAAAGGTCCTTTGAGGGCTAGGTGCAATTTACCAGCCTTTTTCCTAAGAAAAAGACAAACAATTGGAGATGATTCAAGACTTCAATCGACCAGCAAAAAGTAGCTACTTAGAGCAAGTTATCAAAGTTTGTGGCAATCTATATAAATCTCAACTTATGCGATAAATAAATACAAAGAGTAAGTAAACTAATTAAATTTTAATAATTATAATTCAGTATACTAGAAACAATTAAATTGCAATGAAACAGAAAGCAAGTAACATTGTAAAACTATATAACGGATGTTCGTGATTGTTCAAGCTACACCTTCCAATAAATTCAAATCAGAAACACGTAAGTATGAGTTATTTACAAAGTATAATAATCACAGAGGTATAAAATTTATAGTCATACTTACACTTCGGGTGCTGATCCGCCGTGCCGGTGGCATATCACGCACACCAACCTGAACAAGGTATATTCCCAGCAATATTACATTGTACTTTACTTTCTTTGTAGCTAACCACTTTGCAACTTGTAATAATTCCCCAACAACCGTACACGAATACTGGATTATATCCTTATCTCGATTGTATTACAACACAATCGTGGAAAAACATGTTCAAAGTTATGTACACTACAGTCAGTTTATAGAATAATTAAATATTATATTGAGGAGTATTTAAATGGGATTTTACTAGAACCTCTACAGAAGGATTACTATAAAATTTTACTGTTCATCCAATAGGATTTAATAACTCCCCGACTTTATAATTTAAGCTGGTTTATCTATATAGAAGATTATAATGATTATTAATAAACAGTTGAAACTATAAAATCATTTAGTACTAAAAGTGATTCATTATGCTCATATATTTCCACAAAATAGATCGAATCGGTACCGAAATAAATCAAATGTACCAGCTATTGGTTTTTATACCGGGATCAAGCATCAATATGTATTTTACAAGATAATGATAAATTTAAATACAATATTGGTCTAAATTGTTTTTATAATTTATAAAATAGTAAATTATATGTACAATATATAGTGATAATGGATTAAAAATTAATTTAAAATATTTATTTTTCCATATCGATTCTAGGATAGATACTCCAAGAGTATATATGTATATAAATATTATATATATATATATATACTCTTGGAATATATATATATATATATATTTTGTTAATACTTATATCTATTTTTCTCTTGAAAATGTCTTGTTAAACACGAATATAGAGGATATTTATGTTCTATTTAACTGTTATTATTGAAGGTATATATAAATATAAATATATATATATATATATATATATATATATATATATATATATATATATAAACTATTATATTTTTGTTTCAAAATATAAATAAAATTGCTGTCATGGAGCAAGATATTTTTTATATTTGTAATTAACGTGGATAGAGAAGATTTTACGAATGTCTTATTGGTCCTTTTAAAAATGTATTAATCACATCTCACTGAATATAGTTTAGGCCAAAAATTAGTAAAAACGACCTAACGTCCTTAAACTTATTAATATTATTATGAAAAATCTTAACAGAAGTTGTAGGCAGATTTTTATCTAGTTTTAAAAATACCATATAATCCTTGAACAATAGTGGCCATGTGTACGCTTCATGCCCTTATTTAGCAAAAATACAAATTTTTACGTATATAAAAACAATACACAAACCTATGGGAATTTTATTAAAAAATAATTGTCCCGAAATTATTTTTCATTCAGATCCTACAGAGGGCACAAACTACGGAAAGGAAAGAATTAGTAGCATAGTTTTAAAACTACATTGTCTTATAATATTTTTGTATGTGACTAATTAGTTTACAGAACATTCCATAAAATAGTCTTGCTAATTGTGAACAAACACTCGCAGCGTTACCGGTGGCTCGTAGCTGTATGTTTCTCTAAAACTGTGTCGAGAGGACGCGGGAATGTTCTTACCCGTCTCGGTAGAGAACAGCTTGATTTTAACGCTCCCCCCGGGGAGGCGAGACGGTCTAGACTCCAGAGTGCTTCACACTTTGATTCGCAGCTAAAAGAGAGTCATGACGTCACTCATGGGTGAACTCTAGGACCTTTGAATACCAGGTCAGGTTCATGATAATGATTTCTCACATGTGAAAAAAACATACTAAAAGAGTATGACGGACATTTTATTGTATGCTGGCAAGTTGGTTGCCATACGTTACAAAAATTATTTATTATGGAAATTAAAAAAAAATGTGTTCTCTTGTATAATTGCTTTACATCATTAAGCTCCATATATGGACTAATGAAAGAATAATAATTTAATGAAATGTTGCTTATATGTTACATAAAAAAACAAAATAATTTCGACGTTTCGACAGCTTGCATTTGTTTTCTTCTTCACATGTATGATAAAGTAATGTCTCATTTTACCAGCCAAAATAAGGGCTAAGAAGGCCTCGCTAAAACTTAACTTGGGGACCAGCGGCTTAAAGGTGACTTTCGAACCACCAGCACTGGTCGGGCAAGCAGAAAAAGAAGAATAAACGCACATTTCGAAGTGATAAATATGCTGTGTGGGTTTATTTCTCGAATGATTTGTCGGCCAGGAACGGACAGTTAAAGGCCAGAGATCGTTTACAGCAAATCCAATTTATTTTTTATGTATCCAATCCAGTGGCCCTTGCAGCTCGCTTACACCAGTGGTTCGGTTTTCTTTGATATAGCAAGTAATAAAACGCAAAGCGAGTAAACGATTCCAAGCGCAGGTATGTTTTCTTATTTTATGTGTTTATTTGTTGCAATAAATACATTTTACGTGTAAGTAGAAACTTTATACATGAATATTTTGTATAATCCTCGTGAAAATTCCTTCCGAAATTATTTGAAAATATATCAGTAAAGAGCTATAATTAATCTACTATAACAAACACTATATTTTAATCATAAATATTTTTTTAAACGTGGTTTGTGTGATTAACTAGGCTCTAGAATGCAAAATGGTTACAATGTGAACACATAATAAAATAAATATCAATAGAATATAAAAATTAATTTTAATAATATAAAATAATATTTACCCGTTTTTCAAGTAAATAAAATTCTAAATGTCATAAATATTGTTTCATTACTTTCAATTATTTGTAATTACTAACTGGAACAGTTTAGTGTGTTTCCGATTTTATTTCCTAAATTGAATTATACTATTAAGTTTCTTATGTATAGAACGAAGAATAGTTTAGCCTTTAAGTTCTAATTTCTATATTCAGCTGCCTTCAATCAATATATTAATTTTTTTTTAAAGGGTAAAAATTATCTGGTAACTAAGCAGAAGCAGTACTTATAAGTCTAAATAAGTACTGTTTGATGTGTAAAGATAAGGTTTCTAACGATAGTAATTTTCTTATTGAAGAAATCTCAAAATTTTAGGACACAGTTTTAATTTGTTTAAGCCATTCGCAAACGTTATATAAAATGGAAACTATGTACTAATCATATGAGAACATAAACTTTGCTATTTGCTTGGATGAAGAGTTTTTTTGCAACAACGTTACTTAAATACGTTTCAGTTAACGTATTTGGTTTTAAAACCTGAACTCCATTAGGGAACACAAAAGTTTATAACGTGATATAAAAACTTTGGTATGATACGTTTGATAAATATGCATTTAATGTCATATCAAAGTAAAATTTTGTTTATTTTCAGTTTAACTGTATTCCATGTTTTCAAACAGTATTTATATAATCACGCTACAAGAACATACTTATAGTCCGATATTTCCTTTTACTTTATATAAGAAAAAATGTATTCATTCAGATTTCAATAAAAAATCGTGTTATTGCGGTGTAATTTTTCACGATAAGTAGCAACACTTATACTCTTTGAATTCATCTTCAGTTATTTCGAATTTTCAAGGCGTATCCATAAAAAATTAGTCACTTTCTATTTATTTTAATACACTCAATCTGGTCTTTTTCGTTGGATTTCTAAAGATACGCTGCTAACACTCATTTCACTTCCGTTAGACCACTTCGAGCAGTTTATAGGAGTTTAGAGCAAGACGTTTTCCACAAAGAAATTTTCCTCAGGAGGATCCACTTCTGGCTGGTTTATACCTTCAGTTGAACCTACACTGGGCACAGCAAAAACAGATGTGTCCCTTAAATCTGTTCAACTTTATGGATGTCCAGAAGGGAAGTATTATTAGCCTCAATTATCGAGATATTGGGGTGCAAGGGTAGATCGATATGGATAGTCCACTGTTGGAGTTGATGGGACTCTAATTAATCAGGGCTGTTGCTAGCCTAGACATAAGGACGTGCCACTCCCTGCTTTCTTTGACTGGAGAGGCTAGTACAGAGCTGGCTTTTTCCAAGAAGTCATGACTGAGATTAATGCCCAAAATCCTTCGTCATGGATTTCGACAGAGGCGTCCCTTACCCTCAACCTTACCCATTCAGAATATCTGTCTCTCCGGAAGCAGCGCAAAGGTCCTTTGAGGGCTAGGTGCAATTTACCAGCCTTTTTCCTAAGAAAAGACAAACAATTGGAGATGATTCAAGACTTCAATCGACCAGCAAAAGTAGCTACTTAAAGCAAGTTATCAAAGTTTGTGGCAATCTATATAAATCTGAACTTATGCGATAAATAAATACAAAGAGTAAGTAAACTAATTAAATTTTAATGATTATAATTCAGTATACTAGAAAGGATTAAATTGCAATGAAACAGAAAGCAAGTAACATTGTAAAACTATATAACTAATGTTCGTGATTGTTCAAGTTACACCTTCCAATAAATTCACATCAGAAACACGTAAGTATGAGTTATTTACAAAGTATAATCACAGAGGTGTAAAATTTATAGTCATACTTACACTTCGGTGCTGATCCGCCGTGCCGGTGGCATATCACGCACACCAACCTGAGTAAGGTATATTCCAGCAATATTACATTGTACTTTACTTTCTTTGTAGCTAACCACTTTGCAACTTGTAATAATTCCCCAACAACCGTACACGAATACTGGATTATATCCTTATCTCGATTGTATTACAACACAATCGTGGAAAAACATGTTCAAAGTTATGTACAATACAGTCAGTTTATAGAATATTAAATATTATAATAAGGAGTATTTAAATGGGATTTAGTAAAACCTCTACAGAAGGATTACTATAAAATTTTACTGTTCATCCAATAGGATTTAAATAACTCCCGACTTTATAATTTAAGCTGGTTTATCTATATAGAAGGTTATAATGATTATTAATAAACAGTTGAAAGTATAAAATCATTTAATACTAAAAGTGATTCATTATGCTCATATATTTCCACAAAATAGATCGAAACGGTACCGAAATAAGCAAAAGTACCAGCTATTGGTTTTATACCGGGATCAAGCATCAATATGTATTTTACAAGATAATGATTCATTAAATACAATATTGGTCTAAATTGTTTTTATATTTATAAATAGTAAATTATATGTTACAATATATAGTCATAATGGATTAAAAATTAATTTAAAATATTTATTAATTTCCATATCGATTCTAGGATAGATGAAGATATATATATATATATATATATATATTATATATATATATATATATATATATATATATATATATTATATTTTGTTAATACTTATATCTATTTCTCTTGAAAATGTCTTGTTAAGACGAAATATAGAGGATATTTATGTCCTATTTAACTGTTATTATTGAAGGTATATATAAATATAAATATATATATATATATATATATATATATATATATAAACTATGATATTTTGTTTAAAATATAAATAAAATTGCTGTCTTGGAGCAAGATATTTTTTATATTTGTAATAACGTGGATAGAGAAGATTTTATGAATGTCTTATTGGTCCTTTTAAAAATGTATTAATCACATCTCACTGAATATAGTTTAGGCCAAAAATATTAAAAACGACCTAACGTCCTTAAACCTATTAATACTATTATGAAAAATCTTAACAGAAGTTGTAGGCAGATTTTTATCTAGTTTTAAAATACCATATAATCCTTGAACAATGGTGGCCATGTGTATGCTTCATGCCCTTATTTAGCAAAAATACATTTTTACGTATATAAAAACAATACACAAACCTATGGGAATTTTATTAAAAAATAATTGTCCCGAACTTATTTCATTCAGATTTACAGAGGGCACAAACTACCGAAAGGAAAGAATTAGTAGCATAGTTTAAACTAAATTGTCTTATAATATGTTTGTATGTGACTAATTAGTTTACAGAACATTCCATAAAATAGTCTTGCTAATTGTGAACAAACACTCGCAGCGTTACCGTGGCTCGTAGCTGTATGTTTCTCTAAAACTGTGTCGAGAGGACGCGAAATGTTCTTACCCGTCTCGGTAGAGAACAGCTGATTTTAACGCTCCCGGGGGAGACGAGACGGTCTAGACTCCAGAGTGCTTCACACTTTGATTCGCAGCTAAAAGAGAGTCATGACGTCACTCATGGGTGAACTCTAGAACCTTTGAATACCAGGTCAGGTTCATGATAATGATTTCTCATGTGAAAAAAACATACTAAAAGAGTATGACGACATTTTATTGTATGCTGGCAAGTTGGTTGCCATACGTTACAAAAATTATTTAGTATGGAAATTATAAAAATGCTATCTCTTGTTATAATTGCTTTACATCATTAAGCTCCATATATGGACAGATGAAAGAATAATAATTTAATGAAATGTTGCTTATTTTACATATAAAAACAAAATAATTACGACGTTTCGACAGCTTGCATTTGTTTTTTTCTTCACATGTAAGGTAATGTATTATTTTACCAGCCAAAGTAAGGGCTAAGAAGGCCTCGCTAAAACTTAACTTGGGGACCAGCGGCTTAAAGGTGACGTCCGAACCACCAACAACGGTCGGGCAAGCAGACCACTTGCAAGGACAGGATCGCCAGCAGTCACCCATCCAAGGAGCAGCCACGCTCGTAGTTGCTTGATAACCCGCTATACTGCGCCATTTGCATATGTGACATATTGGCATATATGACAAATACTCTTTCTGTATATGGTAATTGACAATGATTTTACATTTATTTACATGACTTATTGTTGGGTATAAGTGTTACAAGATGAGAAAAAATATTCTCGTTTAGTATTTTTAACCCATTCGATAGCACCAGATCTTGATCTGCATTAAGACTAGCGTGGATTTTAGGGAATATTTCTCGATAGATTTCAACCAAACCATGTTGAAAATGATGGCTAATACGTCTATTCCTGTGATATTTTCTTTTTTCATATTATGTATAACCTCGTATTGTATGTATGCATTTCAGACCGTTCCCAATTTTCAGCAATGTTGGTTCTTAAGCCACAGACTAAGGCTATATTTAGTCTGTGCTTACACTGAACTTGTTCAAAACTTTATTCCTTTAAACTCTTTATTTAAAAGTGTGTTTTATTGAAGTATAGCACACTGCTTGATCAAAGTATACAAGTTTCCAAATAGATCAAACACAAATAACATGAAGTAGATTGTTAGAAGTGGAACTCGTTTCCTGTGCCACAGTGGAGGGTAACATATGTGGGCTGACAGCTGATTTTCAGAGTGTCTCTTGCAATATACTTTGTCCAAGCTCAATAACCGAGAGAAATAATACGATATCGAGTTTCGCTTCAAATTCTAGTGACACTACTGTATTGTCTCGACGATCAGTTTGCTGCTGTAAATATCATGTTTCTTATAGAGTTTCAAGTGGAAATTTCAAAAAATACATCAAAACCATTTTTTCTATTATTCAACCATAGCAGACTTTTCATTTATACCCGTATATTATAGTCGAGAGCCATCCAGGATTGTTTTTTGTACTTTTTTGTCAAAATACCGTACTACCTGGATTTATTATTTCATTTAAAAAATCAAATAAGCATCTACTTTCACAACTGGAATGTTTATGAAGGAATAAATCTTACATCTTTTAGATAGTTCATTAACTGTTGTTTACTTTGTCATTGTCTTTTTCCAATTTTGTTAGATACATATCTTACGTAAAATGTTACTCTTCTTAACGTTATGATTATTGAATTAAGTAATTGATTGGCACATAGGTAATTAAATATGCCTAACCAAATATACGAACTATATATATTCAGGAGAAAATATGTGAAGTCAATAAAGTATTATGCAGCACCGAAGAGTGCCTTCTTAAAATCGTGCCGTTGTCTTTCAGTCAATCTATTCCATAACTCTCGATAGAAAGGTTCTAGAGTCTCTAAACTCCATACATTAGGTGTTAATCCTGGTCCAAAAAAGAATCCTGTTGATTTTGGAGTAAAAGAGCAAAGATCAGTGCGTTTAACTCCGTGCTATATCACTTTCATAAGATACCAACAGGTTATTAGGTTATTTTAATTTGTTTTAATTTTTAGGTCAGTTCGTTTTTTAGATACCGTACAGACATACAATGAGACAAACGTACCGAAATAGGATTTGTCCATCATCACGATAGGCTTTGCTACAGCTCAGTCCGTCAAACAGTAAAAAATTTAAACTTTTGGAAGTCTCACTGGAATAATCTAGTAGAGAGGAATTTGACGTCTGGAAATTTACCATTGAGGGTTTCTTATGCAGAACTACCAAATTCTGTTTTTAGTCCCTAACTTCAGTGAAGTTTTGGACTTCATTCTAAGCTTTGCATTGTACCGTTTTCTTATATATGTTTTTCTGCTTTTACAACCCAAGGTTTTTATACATAAGCTGTTCACTTTTAGCAACGAAACTTCTTATAACCCTTACTGGTTTTTAATTTTATCTATTTTATTTCATTCTACCTGAGGAATATTAAAATTTTTGGTTTAATATATTTTTCTGTATTCGTAATAATCGTAAAAATAGAGAGTTTTAACAACTTATTTCTGTGTTAGTTTTGTATTTGTTTAATTTTAACAGTTCCTTTTAAATCACGGTAACGTACATAATAACTATAGATCCCTTTACCTTTTGTAATAAATTAAAATTAACTAAACAAATATATGTCGTCTGCATACAGCTGCTTTGAAGAAATTCGCTCCGTGGTTGAAACATTTGTGCACGAGTTAAAATGGTTATTATTACTCTTATTTTTATTAAGCTTGATTGATGTTTTAAATCATCGTTTAGTGGTTACTTCCATTCGTTCAGCCTAGTGATGTGAAATTAGTGATCTTGTACTGGCCTAACATAACCTCAAAGTTTCTAATAGTTAAGTTGCATATTATGAGTTCTTGTGGAAAGTGTCATAATCAAGTAAATAGAGCTGCCAAATCTCGTAAGGTGCAGTGTAAACTGTGCAAAGTTTATTTTCATGGTTTGTGTGTGGATCTGACTGAGACAGACATTGAAGTTCTCGCTACTAACAATCAGTGGAGCTGCGACCATTTGTAATAAAAAGAGACGTCTGAGTCGCAGTAACTCAGACTCTGTCCCCGTCGTTACATCGCCTAGTCCAACCTCATCTGCGAACATGGCCCATCACCATGGATGTACTTAAACAACTGTTAAATGAGATGAAAAAGGAAATCATGGATGGGCAGGTAAACATAGAGAGAGAACTCGGTAAATCGTTGGATCACTGTTCGTAAGAATAGATGAGAATAACACTTTAATTAAAAACCAACAGGAGATAAATAAATAAGCAACAAGAAATGATCGTAGGATTAATGGAAGAAAATAAGCTATTGAAGGCTCAATTGAAGGACATGTCTTTGCGTCAGGGTGATTTGGAACAGTATTCCAGAAGAAATACCGTGGAAATTTTTGGTGTAACCTGAGTCGGCTGACGAAAAATAATTTATCTTTGAAGAAGACGGTGATTGAAATTGGAACAGCCCTTGGTGTGAAATTAACTGAAGACGGAATTGACGCCTGTCATCGCGTGTCTGGTGGCAAGAATCGACCAACTTCGGGCATAATTGTGAAGTTTTTGAGACGTGATGATCCGGATCAACTTCTGGCCAGGAGGAAGGTGAAGAGGGACTTCTCAACCCGCCATCTACAAGGCTACAATACCGACCAACAGATCTACATCAACCCGAGTTTAACCACCTGTCAGGCGAGTGCTTCTGGCTAAGGCCCGTAGGTTGAGAGTTGATTTCAATTATAAGTTTGTGTGGGTTGACAGGGTAGGCAAAATTAAAGTAAGGAAGTCTGATGATAAGAGTAGTAGGGTAATAGTTCTGAAAGATGAGGATGATCTGAATGCACTTGTACAGAGAGAGTCAGCTACTAAAAGTAGGTAAAATGTTTGGTGGGAATGGGAAGATTAATATCATGCTTTTTTACTCTAGATTTTTAATATGTGGTTTGTTTATTTAATTTTAATAATTGATAATCTAAGGAATTATACTTTCGTAATTTTTTTTCCGAATTTGGAACATCACATGTAAAGTATCAAGTAGTTTATTATACTCTAAAAACAATATGACGTTATTAGTAATATTTTATTTTACTAAAGGATTAGTGCTGCCTGATGTGAGCGTATTTTTTATTGTCTCTTTAAGTTACAAATGAAAAATAGATGTGTTGTGGCAAGGTACAAATTTCATTTTTCATGTTTATTTGGATTTTACCGTAAATAAGAATGAATCCTAAGGATGAAATAATAATATATTATCAGAATGTAAGAGGTTTGCGCACCAAAACGCATACACTATTTGAGTCTGTGTTAAGCGAGCAGTAATGATATTATTGCCTTAAACAGAAACGTGGCTGACAGAAAAGCATTTGTGATAGGGAACTATTTGATAATCGCTATATTGTATTCAGACGAGACAGAAACCCACTGATAACAGGTAAGGAGCGGGGGGAGGCGTATTGTTGGCAGTTCACGGGCGGCTACAAGCATGTGAGCTGTCTGTGACGGTTGGCGATCAGCTGATTCCCGCGACCTTGAATCTATTTGGCTGCAAGTGCGCATGCCTCATTCAAATATATCTATTTGTATAAACATTGTTTATTTTCCACCTAACAGTAATCGTAGTTTGTATGATGACTACTTTAATTCTTTTGAGGATTTTAAAAGTAAGTCTATGTTTGATAATTTGTTAATATTAGGTGATTTTTAATCTACCCGAAATTAATGGATTAAACTGTAATATGTTGTTTGGAAGCACTGTAGTTAAAAATCTATATCACTTTATGGCAATGCACGATCTTAAATCTCACAATGATGTTCTTAACTGTAACAGTATTACTCTTGACCTAATAATTAGTAATATCAAATCACTGTCTGTTGATTACTGTAACGGTCCATTTATTGCCTCTAGACGGGCACCCATCCGCCGTTGTGTGTAGGTTTTCCTTTCAAACCCTTCCTTATTAATAATTTAACTAAAAATAAAACTGATACTCAACACTTATTATTTTTGAAAGCTGATTTTTACAGTATGTTTAATAAATTTAGAGAATGTAATTGGGATGAAGTGTATAGTATAAATAACGTAGATAGGGCTGTGGATGTGTTCTATAAAAACAATTTTTACCGTTTTTGATCAATGTGTACCTAAAAAAACCATTAATCTTTAAAAAGTAAATATCCGTGTTGGTTTACAAAGGATATTATTAATTCTATATAAAGATAAAGAATAAATGTGCTAAGAAACGGAAATTCTCTCTAAATTCCATGAAAGTTTGTTTAAGGATCTCAGGAGAGGTGTTAAATTGAAAATACAATTGCTTATCGAGAATATATTCGAAACATTGAGTATTGCATTAATGTAGACTCTAAGTTTTTCTGGAGTTTTATAAAGTCCAGACGCTCTTCTTCTAATTTAGATTTGGGCTCTTTCGAAATGAAATTTAAAAACAAAAGTGGTTCCAGTTGATCACATTTCCAATTCGTTTGCAGACTTTTTTTTCTTCAGTTTTCTCGGTTAACTCCGGAAGTAAACCTAACAATATTAGTACTGAAAACTTATATAGGGAAAACAGCCAAGGGGTTTTGTTTACAGTTTTAGATGTGTTAGCAGCGATCAAAAAATTGAAATCAAAGAAATCTTCTGGACCTGACTGTATTCCTACATATATAGTAAAAGGGTTGTGCTGAGGTGCTGTGTGATCCTTTGTGCTATTTGTTCAATCTATCTTTAAAAACCTGTATTTTCCCGGAGAAATGGAAGGAAGCTAAGGTGGTTCCCATTTTTAAATCAGGAAACATTGAAAACATTGAAAATTTACCGTCCGATTTCATTGTTAAATACATTCGCTAAGATATTTGAATCATCATCTTCTCTATAAATATATTTTTTATAACGTAAAAATCTGATATATCTCTCCCCAGCAGCATGGCTTTCTTCCTTGTAAATCAACTGTCTCTAATCTAATGGAATTTTTCTTTTTGACGTAGCATCTGAATTGGATACTGGTGGCAGGGTTGATGTAGTGTATACAGATTTTTTCTAAGGCGTTTGATAAAGTAGATCACGATATTTTGTTAAGTAAATTATCTTGTTTTAATTTATCCCCGCCATTTATTAGTTTTGTTGAGAAGACTTATTTAAAGCTTCGCAGTCAGTTTTGTTATGGTGTCTAACACTATGTCTAAAAAAAGTACATAGCACTTCGGGTGTTCCCCAGGGATCTAACTTAGGCCCATTACTATTCTTGATATATATTAATGATCTTCCTAATTATTTAACACGGTCTAAATGCCTTTTGTTTGCCGATGATTTGAAAATATATAGAAAGATTCGAGACAATCACGACGTTGCTGAACTGCAATCAACGCTAAATTTACTTAGCCTTTGGTGCTTAGAGAACAACCTATTTTTAAATGTAAAGAAGTGTTTTGCGATGACTTATACTAGGAAAAAATATTTAACTCTACCAGAATACTCTATAAATGGCACTAAGCTACTACTAGTGACTCATGTTAAAAGATCTTGGCGTAATTTGTGACTCGGCTCTTACGTTTGAAAATCACCTTAATTTTATCATTAATGGATGCCATAGGATGTTGGGTTTTGTAATTAGAAACACGATGATTTTTTCATTCAATTAATCCTATCATTAAACTATACAATGCATTCGTAAGAAGTAGGCTGGAGTAATTGTGCAATAATTTGGACCCCTTATTCATTACATAGCATTGCTTCTTTGGAGCTAATTCAAAACAAGTTTCTAAGGTATTTATATTTTAAAAGATTTCATGTTTCTTGTGAGCGAAACCTGTCAACAACTGTCTTAAGAAGTATTTTTTCTTTTGAAACTTTGTTAACAAGACGAAACCGATCTATTATTTTATACATTTATAAAATTTTACATAACTTAGTTGATAGTTCTTTTTTAGTTGGTAAGGTTTTTCTGCATGTCCCAAGAAATAATCTGAGACCCTCTTTGGTTTTTTTTACACCACGTTGTAATACAGTGCAGTTTTATAATTTTTCATTTTTTTAAAGGTATTAGGTTTGTTAAACATGTATAAAAATGAATTGGATATATTTAATAATAATTTTAATTCATTTGTAAATAAGCTAAATATTATTTTTTAAAACTTAAGGTAGTAACCTAGTTTTGTTAAAGTTTTTAAATTGTTATTATGTATTGTATTATATTTTTATTTTTTCTCGTGCTGTAAACAGAAACAGTTAATTTTTACTCAGCCTAATAATGATTTTGTAATTTAGTTTCTTCATATACGTACTTATAGTATATTATATTGTAAATAATTATTATTAACTTGTATTTTCAATATAGCTGTTTTGGGATAATGTTCCTGTAGCTATTGTACAAAATAAAATAAATAAATAAATAAATATATGAATATTTCAAGAGTAATTTCTTTTAATAGATCCACAATAAGTTTTAAAAATCCTCTCATTAATGAGTCTTGTAGTGTTTAAGTTTTATTTACGGTATTATTTTAAAATCGAATCCAGTTTTAAAATACGTTTTTATAGAAGTGTGAACTTCTTTAATATTTCCCTAAAGTTTATTCTTCCTCATAGATTCGAACATTTAAAGCTAGATGCTTAATATAAAAGTAGGTAATGTAATCCGATTCCATCCAATCAGGATTTTGTTCGCTGAGTTGGAATAAAGATTTGCCTCCAATTCAACATTACTCCCTCCTTACTCCTAACCGCTTGTTACTCTACTCGGTTTATCAGCTGATTAAACTGTCGTCAATTCACCTTTACCGATTCACTGTATCAAGATAAAGAGCAACTAGAGTCAATTTACATAATTGTACTAAGTACTAATGTTAATATTTTTCGCTAGTACAGAGAAATAATACTTGTTGGTCAACATTACTTAATATGGACATTTAATATTTTACTTCAACCTCACTAGTGATGAAGGAGTTACTCATTACCATTACTTGTGGTTATTTTTTAATTGCCACTACTCAAGAGTCTCTTTGCCACTATGATATCTTTATAGTATTTTAAATATTAGAACTGTCGCTATTTTCTGGACCGTACACTTTATGTTTGATTTACGTCATAGTTCTATTCCAAACACCTCAATGTAAAATTAAATCTCTAAATATTTTCACACCATTCCAGGGTTCATTTTAGCATGTCTCTCTGAGGTACAAGCGTGCTGGAAATGATAGACATCGTCTTATGATAATGAAGTGCACGAATACTGAATTGTACCGCTATAACTCAAACAGCTCTCGGGTTCGGTGTGAACAAACAAGACTTACGATGTTATAAAACATATGATGTTTGCAACTTAAACATTAACTACTATAATGCGTTTCATTGCTCATGTTTTGTTTTTTTTTTTACAACGGAAGGGTTTTGAGAGAAACACATTAATTACCGGGCATTTGAAATTGTTCAGTGATTCAAGAAAACAGTAAAATTAATTTCGAGATCTGCAATCTAATCTGTTTTTCAATTAGATAACTCACTCAATTCGTAACTACAATCTTAGGTACAATAAGAAAAATCATTCCAGAGCGTTATGTCAATGCGTATGTACTGTTCTATAAAATATTTTTAATTACACTCCAAATACATTCAATGATTTAAATTCATAACAGACTTTCTGTGTTGCAATGTCGATAGTTTTTGTTGTTGCTGCGTTACTAAAATAATGATGTTATACACTTAAAACTTCCTAACATTTATAATTAAAAGTATTTTTCAACAAAAACTCCAACTTTCAGTATGACTGACCTTTCATGCCAATAAAATAAATACAATTTTCAACAAAGATGGATTATTACCTTACATATTTTAAACGTCAAACGTTTGAGTATGACACTTCATTATAAAATTGTTCTTAAGCTGTATATCACAAAAACATTCTTAATATGATTTTCCTCGTTTGTAGAGAGTCATCTTCAGTCAACACGTGTTGAACCGAAGTGTGTTCAAAAAGTATCGCGAATTTTGTGTATTTTCAAAAATTATTTATTTATTCGTGAATATCTATTTTGTCCCCTTCAAAGTAATCCCCTGGGATATTATACATTTGTGCCAACTTTTTTTCCAATCTTCGAAGCACTTCAAAAAATCATTTTTTTTTGTAACTTGTTCAGCTTCTCCTTCGATGCCGTCTCTATCTCGTCAATCGTGGCGTAGCGTCGTCCTTTCGTGGGCCTCTTCAGTTTCGGGAACAAGAAAAAGTCACAGGGGGCCAGATCTGGGGAATAGGGTGGCTGCGGTATCATTAGTGTGTTGTTTTTGGCCAAGAAGTCGCGTACAAGCAGCGATGTGTGAGCAGGGGCGTTATCGTGATGCAAAAGCCAATTTTTGTTTTCCACAAATTCGGGCGTTTATGGCGGATTTATTTTCGCAAATTGCGCATAACTTGCAGGTAAAGTTCCTTAGTCACCGTTCTACCTTGTGGCAAGAACTCATGATGCACCACGCCCCTGCAATCGAAGAAAACTGTAAAAGCAAAACTTTCACATTCGACCGAACTTGGCGTGCTTTTTTCGGTCTTGGTTCGTGCGGCAGCTTCCATTGAGATGATTGAGCTTTGGTTTCTACGTCATAACCATAAACCCACGATTCGTCATCAGTTATGACCCTCTGGAGCAAATTCGGGTCGTCGCGGACAGATTCCAACATCTCATTAGCAATGTTCATGCGATGCTGTTTTTGATAGAAATTAACAAATTTTGGTACGAATTTTGCGGCGACCCGTCTCATGCCCAAATTATCGATTAAAATCGAATGGCACGAGCCAATCGATATGCCTAGGTCCTTGGCAATTTCTCTAACGGTGATTCGACGATTGGCCAATACCATTTTCTTCACTTCATCAATGTTTTCGTCGTTCACATCTTCTCGGCCTTCTGAAAACATTTTTTACCGGCGATAAACGTTGCTTTTGACCAAAGTAGCTTCTCCGTATGCCACAGTCAACATTCAGAATGCATCCGCGCACTTCATTTCGTTTTTCACACAAAATTTGATACAGGTTCTTTGTTCAATTTTTTTTAATAGGTAAAAATCGAAGACGAACCAAAACACGTGCAAGCAAAACAGCTGTCAACAATTAAATAAACATTAAAAATAGCCGAAATTGTCAACATAAGTGAGAGACATATGTACCAACATAACGCCACAAAAAATCAAAATTCGAATATACGTAACCCGCGAAAATTCAAAATTCGCGATACTTTTTGAACACACTATGTATGCCTATCCCGTGTTGCACTTGGGAGAGTTTCAACATGGTTGCCTGATGCTTATCTAACTAAAGATGAACAGTGGCCTCTACATCATATTATATCAGTATTAAAAAATTACACTCGTTAGAATATAAATGTTACTTTAATTACTTATAAGGTTTATTACACCATCATATATTCTTAGTATTCTAATTATTGTATAAGATTCTTTCAACAGCACTAAGCGTTCGATATTAAATCGAAGCTCTATCCAGGTATCAAGGTTATACAAAATTATCATCAAATAGTTATCAAATATTGCCCAGGATCCTATTTTTCAGGCTGTCGTCAAACCCTCGCCGGCTGTAGACTAAACCTATCTAGGAAATGTTTAAATATGGTGTCTTATGAGTCTTGCAGACTAAAGATTAAAGAAGTAATGGAGAGGAAGTTTTAAGTCACTTTCACACCATGAACCAGAAAGCGGAAACATCTGGTGCCACATTTCCGTATTCCGGTCTGACGCGGCGAGTTTCATAAATTGCTGATGAGGGAACATCCAGCAGTGGCCCGCAGCTTTTCGTTCTATGAATAAGCCATAACTTAATAACAATCATTTCATCATCAGAGGAATTTAGTTCTTTGTTTAGATGATGTTATTGACGATTGAAGATTTTAAAAGATATTAGTATTTCGGATATTTACCATTGATATGTTATAACAAAATAATACACAACGTTTCGACGATTGAAATCCACCTTCTTTGCCAGCCGAGGAGATAATTAGTACATAAAATTTTACGTGCAGTAATATGCGGTCAGTAAATAAGGAAGAAAAGAATGAAGAAAAATAAAATATTAAATGTAACCGAAAAGAGCATGGAGTTCACACAGGAAAAAATTGATCTAGTTGTTGTCCCTACAAAGGATTCAATTCATGTGCACAAACACACTTCACACCAGTACAGGTGAAAGCGAGACACAACATGTATTTGTGCAGTGTGAGGTGTGTTGGCGCTTGTGACTTGCGTCATGTGCACAAACACACTTCACACCAGTACAGGTGAAAGCGAGACACAACATGTATTTGTGCAGTGTGAGGTGTGTTGGCGCTTGTGACTTGCGTCATGTGCACAAACACACTTCACACCAGTACAGGTGAAAGCGAGACACAACATGTATTTGTGCAGTGTGAGGTGTGTTTGCGCTTGTGACTTGCGTCATTTGCACAAACAAACTTCACACGAGTA
The DNA here is from genome assembly GCF_021130785.1 of Homalodisca vitripennis. Taxonomy (NCBI): domain Eukaryota; kingdom Metazoa; phylum Arthropoda; class Insecta; order Hemiptera; family Cicadellidae; genus Homalodisca; species Homalodisca vitripennis. The sequence goes on along the minus strand of NW_025781955.1, from coordinate 39,933 downwards.
CAGGTGAAAGCGAGACACAACATGTATTTGTGCAGTGTGAGGTGTGTTTGCGCTTGTGACTTGCGTCATGTGCACAAACACACTTCACACCAGTACAGGTGAAAGCGAGACACAACATGTATTTGTGCAGTGTGAGGTGTGTTGGCGCTTGTGACTTGCGTCATGTGCACAAACACACTTCACACCAGTACAGGTGAAAGCGAGACACAACATGTATTTGTGCAGTGTGAGGTGTGTTTGCGCTTGTGACTTGCGTCATTTGCACAAACAAACTTCACACGAGTACAGGTGAAAGCGAGACACAACATGTATTTGTGCAGTGTGAGGTGTGTTTGCGCTTGTGACTTGCGTCATGTGCACAAACACACTTCACACCAGTACAGGTGAAAGCGAGACACAACATGTATTTGTGCAGTGTGAGGTGTGTTTACGCTTGTGACTTGCGTCCTGTGCAGTGTCAACAACTGAATATGTATACCCTGTCTAGACTCCAAGCAGTTTTCGGGTGTGTTTAATATTTCCATTCACTCTTTCTTTATTTTCTCTTTTATTTAGTGGCAGTCCATTGCTGTGAGTTCTATTATTTTGTACTAATTTTCTACTCACCTGACGAAGAGGGTAGCTTTTAATCCCCGTTGTGTGATACATTTTGTAAAATGTAACAATGTGAAATGTCAGAAATCGCAACATTCTTTGAAATCAGTGTTTCCTCTACTGAGTAAATTTACAAAAGAGCAACTAATATTAAAACTCAAAAACACTATTTTTGGTGGTTTGGTGTCCCATGCTATTGTGGTACTAACTATTAACCTACATGTTTAACAATTTTCTTTGTGTTACAGGTAAATAAATTCTTCATTTCGAAGGTCCATATTTGTAAGTACAGTATACGAGTATTTTAATACTAATAATGTGTATCTTTCGTCCGTATCAATCCAAGCGTAATCACCGATGTAATTTCCGTAATTAGGGTAACGTGTGTGATTTATCGAGTGATATATGAGCATAATTTGAAGCTATTCTTTTTCGTGTTTTGTTAAATGGCTAATTCAGTGTTAAAACAAATACATAAGGTATGAGTACTCAAAGTGACGTGCAACAGTTGTCACTGAAATTTCATGCTAAATTTCCTGTATTCGTGTGAATAATTATGTCATGTTAACGTATAGACATAGAAAGGAAAAAAGCAATTGTGCGAACCTCCTGCTTCCAAATCCTATGGAGTACACATGCAATGTTACTGAATTCGATGCTGCATATATAAAACTGGCTTTGTAAAGGTCCGTAGGTCAGTTTTGTACCGAGATAATAATAGTCTTTTCTAACTCTCAGCCAATAAAATTAAAAATATCCATTGACATTAAGTATTCATGCTTCCTCTTCATTCATGAATAGTGTAGTTCGGTTTAAATTTCCTAACCTGCACTATATAGTAAAATAAATTACATCACCCATAAACTTTCGAATCCCATTTTATTCTCGAACTTGTAGTAACATTGGTAAAGTGGATCATATAGTCAATTCGCGACGTGTGAGGGCTGTAACGTGGAATAGTTACTTGCTCACAGCCATGGAAGAAGCCATGGTAATGTTTACTCTCCATAAGGTGTTTGCTACCATTGTATTACTTCAATACTTAATGTTAGAATTTCAAAACACAATGGTACTGACAATGCTAAATTAAGCTCCATGGATAAAATGTAATTTTATATACAGTTACGTTCTAAGTGCAATATCCATAAAGTGGCACTTTCAACTTAAATCCAGCTATCTTATTAGGGTTTTTTTGTTCTCTTAGGACAAGAAGCTTATAAATTGCACTTAGTCCTGTAAGAACCTTTGCGCTGCATCCGGAGTAACAGGATATTCAGGGTGAGTAAGGTTAGGGAGTAGGGGCCGCCTCCTATCGAGATCCATGAAGAAGAATTAGGGCACTACATCTCAAAGTCATGTCCCCCTGGAAGAAGGGGAGGCCAGCTCTGACCAGCCTCTCCAGTCAAAATAGGCAGGGGTGGTATACTCTTGGTGAGGTTAGCAAGAACCTCTGAAGTTAGGGAACAAACCCCACCAACTCCAACAGTCATCTCCCACAGTAGACTAGACCTATCAAATTGCCCATGAACCCCAGAATCTCGACATATGCGGTTAGTGATGTGCCGCTTCTGGACATCCATAAGGTTACCCAGATTGAAGTGACACATCGGTTTTTGCTGTGCCCAGTGGTGGGTTCAACTGGAAGGTATAAACCAGCCAGAAGTGATCCCTGCTGGGTACTTATTTGGGTTTAGTAAGAAATGTAAGCTATAACATTTTTTTACCTTTAAGAAATGGTAAGGTTTTAGAACATCGCAAGTTAATAAAACCTACACAGCCAGAATGTATCCATCTAATAGTATTTTATCCTCAGGAAAGAAGAATTATAAATATCGTTTGTGTCCTGTTTAAACAGGGTGTAACTTAAGTCCTGATACGCCTATTATATTCCAAAATGATTGAGATATCATTGCACACCCTTCACCATACTTACTAAAATACCTTTGTGGATTTTTTACAAGTGTTCAGCTTCCTTTCAAACCGGGTAAAAGGGGGTAACTTTAAATTTTCAAATTTCAACCCCTACCTGGTGACGTGTAACTTTAAGGGTCAACAGAAATACAATGAAAGAAAAACCTCCATGAGGTTCCGAGCACAATTTATGGGAAAATAACGCAAAGAATTAATAATCTGTAGGGAAAATGCCAATGTATTGCGTATATCAACATAATTCATGTATAATCTATTTTAGTAAGTCTTCGAGGTTCCCTGCTTATCCCTTTACGAAGAAGCTATTTTTGTGTGTGCATAGTTTTGGTAAGAGGTGTGTTAGACACCTTGTCTAGGTGCCATTGTAATACAAGGGATTATTCCAGGTTTATTAGGACTTATTTTACACCCTGTTCATTCCAAAAGAGCATTGTAACAATCAAATTGTTTATACAATTTTTAAATGAGTTTAAAAAAGTAGCACACTCACTAATCAAAGTGTGGCATGTATCACAAAGAGCAGTCGTTTGAATCCAAACAATCACGAAATATGCTGAGAATTAAACAATCATTAGAAAGGGACGTTCTCTCTCTCATTCCCTTTCATTAAGAGTACTTCTGTCTCCCAGGATTAATGATCCTTAGAATAAATTAAGGTTAAGGACAAACCTACTCCACTTCGTCCCCTCTGAGCACTCAGTGAAGTCATGTCCCTTCGAGACCGATAATATCGCAACAGTAGTTAAATATTTGTGGAAAATAAAGCGCCTCAAACTTAATTTGTTGAATTTAAATAACCGATCAGTACAAAGTTTAGTACAGTTTTGCTTTTTACATCGATATTTTTACATCTTTTAATATATTTTTCAAAGTATTCCATAAGAAAAACATATTTATAGACTAACTGTAGAACCGAATTAATGAAAGACATTAGGTTGGAGATATCTGAACTCGTGGTAATAATTAATCAATATAAGTTTACTTAGTTTAATTATGGAACATAAAACCTTCAGGCTTCACTTATATAAAAATATCACTCAAATTTTCTGCCTAAATAGAGTGATATTGAACTTAAATTGTATTCGGTGGGGGGGGGTTTGCCTAACGGTTTTAATGTTCTTTGGAATTTTGCCTACGAATCCCTTGATACAAATTTAAAATTACTTTCCCTCGCTTTCATATCGACTCACACACTACGTCGTTAGCAGCTTGGCTCAACATTGCAGCTATAGTTCAAAATTAAGACTGAATCAAAGTAGTCCTGCAAGAACCATCATTCTAGTACTTAAGAACTCGTGAGTTCAAAAGATACAAAAGTACTACGCGTGTCAATTAGGTTATTACTCTGCCAGAATATAGATCCCGGAATATCGCAGAACAATATACCACTAACCAGTAACTAGTAACAGGGTTGTGAAAATAGATACTATGTAATATTGTGTCATTACATAATACCTAAATAACTGTACACTGTTTTCAACCCTTTAAAAAAATATTCTCAACTTCTATTCTTCTAAAATTCCTTTTAGTTGTAAAGCTCGTACTAATTTAAATTCTTATATTATTGATATATAAATAATACTCTCCCGGACACTCAAAACAATTTGCATAGCTAAGTTGTTTAACTCTCTTTACATTTGTGGGTTCTCCTTGTTGTACTTTTCCTTATTAAAGTTAGGAATTTAAACACACCATATCCAATAATTTATAACGTTAAGTAACGTATTTCTAGAAATATATGACACCTGTCGCTCAAACTCTATATGAAAGTCATGGGTTTTAAACCCTTTAATGAATACAATCCTGAAGATGAAGTAACTAACGAGATGACGTCATACTTGTGACATCTGTCCATGACGTCACGGTGGGGAAGTCACCATTACAGGCCGTGTCACCGGATCTGTTGTCCAAGACCACAAAGCAGTCGGACCACCGCCAACTCTACTGTCAGATCTGCTCTCCTCGTAGACATATCGTTGTCGTCGGCTATCTGATTGTGACCAGATGTGGGTGAACCTCGTTCCTTTTGTTATTGCGTTTTGTTTCTTTTGTTGCCGCAACGCGTATGGTACTTCTCCTGAAATGTATTTTTACCTTTCCAACTTAGGGACACTCGCTTGTGCTCGCTTGTTCAACTTTGATCTCAAGTCTAGACAGAGTAAAGTAATTTATCATCTCTCTCTTTTCCATAATATGAAGTATTATTTTTTTCAAATTCTATTTCACGTAATAAATACAGATTAGAAATATAATTCAGTGATAATAGTCCAACTAGGACATTTTTCTCGTCCAAAAAGGTTGTTGCAATATCCCTGGATCTATCAGGCTGAATGTGACATTGCGACTGGTGTTCTCAAACCAATTAATAGAAACCAGTCAAAATTGTTACAATGGCGTATTTTTCAACTTAGTACAAAATACTCCCTTTAAAAATGTCACGGTTTATACAAATATATTTGATATCGCACTCCGGATTACAACGTAGTCAATAGCAACAAAACTATTTTATTTTTATTAATTAAAAATATTTTTATTCAAAAGCAGTTTATTAACACTTGAAAATTAAAATGGGTATTAAATAAAATAATCTTCCTGATATTCCAAATAATTAGATTTTATTACTAAGTACTTACAGGACTGTTTGACTTGTACAAGTTTTATGAAGAATAGTGTTTTTTTAATAAAATAAATTAAACTAAAGTTAACTTCTTGACTCAAAATTAAAACAAAAATTAAAATTAAACCTCTTATACATTTTAAATAAATAAACTATTTGTAAGTTAGTTCAAAATAAAATATATAATATACAATAATACACCTTTTAACACTTTTTGATCTATTTTATTGTGTACGATGTACATTTCGAATTCGATGAATTCATCTTCAGGTACTTTTACCTTTAGGGCGTTCAGTATTTAATCTTAAACCACACCAAACACACAACTTATAGAACCAAGTTTGAAATTTCAATTCTATAATCATTTTAAATGTTTTTACAAAATACTATATGTACTACTAAAACTAATGTAGCTCAATTCCTCCCTTAGGGGAAATTCGTCTATTGGTTGGAACACAAACCAAATTTGTGATGATCCTGAATATAAATTGTCACTCGTCTCCCAGACTATAACCATGCGTAAATATATCGAACCTCCAATCAAATGTTATTCCGAATCCAAACAAGGAACGACAAAACGGTCATCCCATCAAGCTGAGAGGTGGCAGAGGGCCATCACACAAAGAGAGGGTAATAAAGGCGATTACTGCCGAGATCTGCAAAACACCTCCCACATCAGCTGGACAGGATTGGCTCTCTTGTTATACCGTTTGTGACCACTTTTAGTAGCATCACGTGGTCTGTATTCCCCAATGGGTTGCAAAACTCTCGTTTCAAATATTGTGAAACGGTACAGTCGTAAAACCAATATTAGCATCGTCAACTGAAGGTATAGGGGGAGAATGCTGTAGTTTCTTGATCTGCCTTTGATCCAATTTTTGGGATAAGTATTCATGAAGAAGTCTAGGAGCCAATCTGTTTATTGTTACTTATTTAAAAATATTTTATTAACATTGTTATTCATTTATAAATTAATTTTTTTAATTTTTTATTCTTGTAATCCATTTAATGTTTTCTGCACTGTTACTTATTTATGGATAGCTTACTTTTGCATTGTTATTTATTTCTAGATCGTTTATTTGAATATTTTATATGGTTGTTTTTATCATTCTTATTTAACCATAGATCGTGCCACATCATGCGGTGTACATGTATATTAGTCAAATAATTTTCTCATTTATTATTTATCATTAGCGTTATATCCATTATAATTTATACATATTTTATATATTGTTAATTATGTCTAGGAATATAAAGTCCAGTCGCCTGTTTGGCTTGTCCCTATGATGTTGAGTACTGTAGTAATTAGCTACCTTGTAGTATGTTCATAGTTATAAATTGTTCCGTGACCGTTGGAAGAAAATAAAATCAAATAAATAAATCTGCTCTGTATAAAAATATACAGGCTGGTTTTTCATGAAATCGATACAGAAAATGTTCCTAAATTATCATCAGTTTTTGGAAATTTAAATGAAATACAGCAAGAGAAAAACATCAAACGAAAATTTTTTCTCAGGTTATTGTTTTACTACTATTATGCACTTAAACCCACAGTCAGGCTCATATTCAAGAGTTTTATGAACAACGGACAACTAGACCTTAGTTGTCTAGCTGAAACTGACTTTAAGGGTCTGTATATAGTTATTTAAAGTAGATTTAAATTTATTTACGCGTCTGACTGTTCGTTTTAAGTGTGTCAGCCTAAAGCAAATACGGTCTGAAAAAAATTATCATTTCATATTTACAGCTCTTTTAGTACGTAACTCCCTATATGTTGAAGCGCGTCCCATTTCAACCTCTACTAAAACGTGGGTGGCTGACGATCAATTTTTTTTCCATAGGTGAAATTTATATGTGAATTTCAAAGGAAAACCAGGTTGCGTCCTTATACAACCCATTTTAGGTTTCTGCTCCCAAACATGGAGTTTTCTCACCGGTTTCATGTGAGATTTGATCAAGCGCTGAATTAAGTTTTGGAGAAGATTGTGTGTGCCACACTCCGCATTGACATCTCGAAATGCTTTCCTCTTCAAATGCCTTTTGAAGCATTTCATAAGTTTCCGTTAAATTCTTACCAAACCTCACACAAAAAATGATCGCGTACCGGTGTTCCAGCGAACACGCCCTACCATTCCTTCTGCTTGGAACGAAGTGAGACCAGGAGCGTTTGAAGGGTAGACCCCTACCACATTATCCGACCGGTATGAGTGTGCTGCCACAAATATTTGCATGACAATGAAATCATGTGTATTCCTTTCATAATGCACTTTGAATCTAAAGATTTTGCTATTTTCAGCAGTTTGCCTGTACAAGATAATTGGAACTTAATATTTGTGGGAGACTAAAGTTACGGTGGCTTGGGCATTCAAAGAGATTTCTAAATGCGATCCATTGTAGAGGAATCTGTCAAAGTGTTTCAAGTCAAGCTTCGGTGGCTTAACGTTACCACAGAAAGTTGCGGGAAGTTTCTGTCCAGTGGCTAGAGAGGATGCTGATGGGCTTTGTAGCACAGAATTCGTTAACATTTCTATCATACTGGAGGTGTACACAAACGAGTCATTTATTTCATTTAAATCCAGGGAGAGAATATAGAATAGACTGAGCCATCAGATTCCAAGAAGTTTTCAAATTAACTTTAAGTAAGTTATAGAATTTATACTAGACGTTCAGTTAAGTTCACGAGGCTTGAGGAATATTTTTTACAAATACACAAGAAACAACAAAATGTATAAAGTAGTCAGTGAACCTTTATTTCAAGTACACAAAAACTACATTTATTCTTTGTCACTACAAATAAATTGTCTAATACGATATTTCGTCCAATGGTCTTTTCCAACAGAGCATGGTTGAACGATGTATCTTCCAGGGAATCTTTTAGGGACGTACTACCAAGGGCGATATATCGTCCATATCTTTTCAAAGGGTTAATTTCACATAACTGACTCAGGCAATCGGGGTAGCCACTATGACTCCAGTCCCATCGTAGCAATAACTACGATTCGAATTCACCTAAAAGAAGATTGGTGTGTTTATGTTATGTTTTAACGTAATGATACACGTTTTCTAAATGATAAAGTTAGCGAATTTTGCAAATTCTAAGAATAACAAATAATCTTTTTACAGACAAATCGGAATGTTTTATTTTAAATTTATACCCCGCAAAATAATTCAAAAAATGAGTTTGTGACTTGAAGATCTAATGAGGAACACCTGCACATTATTGTACTAAAAACCGAACCCGAGCGGTGTAACACCAGGGGCTGAGAGAGGTGTTGTAGATCTCAGTAGTATTCGAGTTTTATTACCCACTCGGTGTGAGATCAGCCCCTGCGACCTCTCCACAGTCGGATCACCGTTTCTTATCGTTCCTCGTTAAGTTTCGATAGGACTTGTGGGAAGACGGTTGAAAGGTCAAAGGGTTTATGAATATATTTGCTGTACGGGAGGTGAGTTGTTACATTGAACCTGAAAGGGGCACAATGTAATTGATTTTTTGATAAATGAAATTAGTTGAACATTTCTCATAAAAGAGGAAACAATGTTGAATTCTTTACAATGAATTTATTTATTTTTATTATTGGCATTCATTGCAATTTTCATATTAAATATAAAATCGGCTTTTAGCAATTTACTTTTATCGTGGTAGCACTTGAGTACAAGTTCTCCACATAACTTCTTCGAACAAATCGCCCAGAGTCAAAATCCACTCCCCGTTCCAAGATTTATACAACATTTACAGTTTATATGCTATGTAACGCGACTTGAGGAAACTATGAGTCCCAAAAAATTGCAAACAGGTTAATAAAACGTATCTTATAGATATCCCATGTACGTACATTTTTTTTTATTTGAGGTTTTTTATCTTGAATGGTTTTATATATATATATATATATATATATATATATATATATATATATATATATATATATATATAAATAAATATATATATATATATATATATTACATAAAACTTCTATAGGATATAAATTATAAGTTTTCGTATATTATAGCTTAAAAAAGTAAAGCTTATCACGCATCATTTTTAAAGCACTTTCCTCCATCTTTTAGAAGTCGATTTTTGCGTCCAATTAGATCAATTGACCAGCTGTAAAAAAGGTTAATATATTTATAAATGTTTTTACAGCCAGGAAGGCGAGTGTTAATCTGTATCTTAAAAGAACACAACATATGAAAATTTATCACTATTAATTTTAACACATCTCGTTCCTTACGCATTCGGCGTGAAATATCGCAATATATTTATCAGAGAATTATGCAGAAATGCAAAAATAAACAACCAAAATCCTAAACTTTGAATGGCCGATTTATACCTACAACGAGAGTTGTGAAAGAGAGGTGTTACATTACATGTATCAGGTGATTGTAGAGTATACTGCTATAAATGTTTTAAAGCAAGAAAATGTACCTTTGTAATGTATTTAGAAATTATTTCCCAGTGTATTTTTGTGGTAATATTCCATATTACAGTTCATAATACGCATAACCAAGTCATTAATGATGTTAATTGATTGCCTGCATTAGAGTTTCCCATTAGCATACTATTACTGATGTCAGATTAGCCACGTGACCAGCTAATATTATCAGTACCTATAACTATGTGGATCTATTCTGTAACTACATTAAGAGTTTTCTATTAGCATACTATTACTGATGTCAGATTAGCCACGTCACCAGCTAATGTTATCAGGACCTATAAATATCTGGAAACGATTTTTTTTAAGCTTTCTTCCACAATTAAGGTTAAGCTACGTGCTGATATTTGGGTTTTCGCTAACTTATATCATAGTTTAATCAAGTTCCTTCCTATGATGATATGAGTACCTAACTGTTTTCTACAGCTCGTTTATATTTGCACCATGTAACGCTCCCAAGATATTTTTCATTTCTTGAGGTTTGTCATAAGAAGAAACCCACAAATAGCTTCACGTTTTATAAGTCAATGGCTTGACCGTCATAGTTTGTCAAAGAATCGATAGCACTTTCCGTTAGTCTACGTTTTCCCCTAATATTGTACCCGTCACTATAATTATGCTTCGTGCCAAGCCATATTTACCCCAACTAATCTCCTATATGTTCTTAGATGTTTTTCTATAGTATATTAATCTCACATGACTAATCTGATTCATCCATCGGTCACACTTAGATTCAAATAGTACAGAAATAAAGTATAGTTTCATACTATGAAAGATAATCTATGTGTTGATCTATCAATACAAGTAATGTTGCTTAACATTCAAAAATTGTTTATTAGATCATAGTAAAATGGAATGCTATGTATTATCATTCACACTCTTCAAAATAATTGTTGAGAGAAAAAATAAACTGAAACCTAAAACAATTTTTTACCAGTAACGTAAGTTTATTCCCCCGGAAAATGTGCAGGTTGGACATAACGTACAGGTGAGAAACAAGCAATTAAGAAAACGTTCTTGGAAAGTACTGTGCTACTTTACACCTATATGAAGCATACTTTGGTGTAAATCTATGGTTCATTGCACGATTTTTGTGAAATGTATTTTGTGATGAAAGAGGCTAATTTATAGTATATAAAACGGAATGAATGACGAACAGTAACGCACTGTACACAATGTTTTGAGAAAGATACGTACGTATAAATATCACATCTATTAAAACGTCGTGGAAAGACACTCTGAGTCCTAATTAGTAAGTCGTATCAAGGCCCGGCTTAGCGGTCCGTAAATAAACAGCGAGAGGCTCTCAGGAATTAGTGAGTCATTAACCCTACACGTACCGACCATTTCCTCCTCGTTAAGTGTGTGGGTTCCTGTCTCTTTCAAATTTAATGTCTTTCGGCCCAAATTGCTAGATTTGTTTGTTGTGCAACCGTCTCCTTGTTCCTCTAACGTTTAATAAAGGAGTAGTAAATTGTTAGGCACATGTAAACAAAACACTTAAAAAACAAAATTTATGGAAAAGGAACTGTACTTGAATGGACTTATAATAGGTAATCGGAAGCGGAAATTATAAATGAGTAGTACAAAAATATATAAAAGATGATTATGTGTTCACATATAAACAGTTATATGTGCTCAGGGATCTGATAAATTATTCTCTTTGTTATATTATTATGTCATAAGTATTTTTGCTCCGGAATGTGACTATAGACCGGTTATCTTAGGAACGAACCGTTCTATACCTATAAAACATAGTATAGAAAAAGTTAGAGATCCTGTTATATCTGCGAAATCATCCATGGTAAATTATAAACATAAAAACCATCGCTAGTTTTGAAATAGAAAATCCTTTTTAAGCCACTAGCCGCGTGTTACGTTTTAACTTAAGTTTCAATAAAAAACAATATCATGATCTGGATTGATGTTATAGCCGTATAATATACATAATAAATATATTTATTGACAGATTTTTTATTTATTTATTGAATATATATATTGAAAGATGATGGAAAAGTGTTATAGAAATGCATATTTTTTTAACGTAATGACGGATGAAAATACATTAGGATACATTGTGTTGTATTACTCGTATATCACAAATATTTCAGTCCAAAAAGTCGCGTTATACGTTCAACAAAAGAAATAGTTTTGTATATTACTATGGCGGTATTATACGGAGTATTCTAACACATACGATACTATTCATACCAGTATATAAATTTCAATATACAAGGGGTACGCCACACCAATTGTTGCATACCAGGGCTAAATGAGTTTGAATGAAAACCTTTAATAGTTGGGCAAGATATGCTGCTGTACTACAAGTAACAATATCATAAAAGTTTTAATTATTTTGCTTTAAGATTTATTTATTCTTCTATTGACATATTCTCTTCGTTTAAATCATTATCACCCATAAGACAAATGTAAAGATTTTTCGTAACACTCACCAAAATCCAACAGAGTGATATGCACCATCTATATTCTCCTATAGAAATGAAGCTTACATTTCAAGTTTTTAGGTCATGTTTTTTAGATTACGTGCGGATAGACACACGGACGGACAGACAAACAAAAACTTAATTAAATTGCTTCAGTACTACGAGTGATTAGTAAAGCTCAGTTAATTAAACGTTGGAAAACATAAATCATTCCGGGGTCCCACTGGAATAATCGTTGATATTGGAATCTTACATATAAATTATGTAAATGTCTAAATGTCCTAATAATTGCACTTAGTATAACTGAAGATATATTTATTCTGTAATGTTCATCTTGAAATCATTGTTACCAAATGAATGACAGATGACAGATGAAAATATGTTCGGTAAAAGTCAGCCAAATCTTATAGAGTGACATGCACCATCATTGAACACGATGTTTCTTGAAATTAAGCTTCATGCTCATTTCCTAGAATAAGTTCCGTTTATAGATACAATGCGACAGAAAACCGGAAATAAAATTCTCTACCCCTCGACTGCATGATTTTGCTGATGCAAGTGAACACTGCTTGCTTCTCCTGCATAGAAGATGCACAGAGAAATCTTATTATGAATGTATTAATAGTAAATTTTAGGGTTGTATCCTTAAAATATATATATATATGTACAACTGTATGTACGATAACTTTGGAATGATTTAATTAAGAGAGATTAAATGTGACGTGAAAGGTATAAAAATTGAATATGGTAAACATCAGTCTATTGTGAGATGCCTTGCAGGCCACGATATTGTCCACGCAAAATTTGGCTTGCATTCAACCTTTATTAAGTAGTACTTAAATTTTAGAATGCAGTGACATTATAGTATTTAGAGTTTAAAACGCAACACATATTTATCATTCCAATGCCACAAAGTGGTTTTCAATATACTATTTTACAACACATATCGCAAGGTTTCATTCATTGTAAATGTTGAGTTCAGCTCCAGTTCACCTTTCTCATATTTTAGTGTCTGGAATCTGACTTGGAGGTGAACAAAACATTCCTATTCTATTTTAGCTTTAGCCATTCCAGGTCCATCTGCTCTGGAGCTCAAAAGTTTAAACTTATGTAAACCATACCGATTGTTACAGTGACATGGATATCTGGTTTGGCTTGAAATGTTTTAGGCTCATTTAACCATGGCACTAAGTGAATTTTCTCTAATTCTTTGTAATGTTTCTCCTGTTGACCATTTATAATTTTTTTGGCAGAAAAAAATATAAATTATAAATGTCAAGTAAAATTTAAGAAAATCCTAATTGAATATTAAATATTTCTATTAACAATCTTAATGGCAACAGAAATCTATAACAAAACAGTATTGTGCCACATTTCCTTTTCTTTACATTTCTTTAGCCCGTTGTGTACCTTGTGGGAGTGGGAGGGGGAGTCGCGCCGCTACCTCGCCTCTAACCTGTGACCTCCATTATTACAGTCTAACGCTCTGTCAATATTGACTACCTCTATAGCGGCTCCTAAACAGGTCAACTGTATACAACCCATAAAGCTTCTTCTGCAACATTAAATTACCTGTTTGCACTGAACTTGCTTCAATAATTACCATGGTTGTTGGTCGGCATGGTCTTGATAGACATTATGATACGAGTCGATCCTATACAATATTTTTTTAAATATATTTTTCTGTAATTTTTCAGATTTTTTTGTTTAAGTTATTTTCACACATTGTACAGAGTGAACCTATGGTGAGTCTAATAACCGACTGTGACAGAAATAGTTGGGGGAACGTGCGCCATTTTTCATTATACACCCAACAACTATTATACTACGCCTATAGACCACGGGAGGTTGTTGGCTGGCATACATTTCCACTGTTTTCAATAAGAGAAAGAAATTGGGATGGATTACTCTTTATCTCTGAGTAAATTTTCTGGAGTACCACAGGGAACTTTCCACGGGCCCATGTTTTTTCACCGTTTTCCGCCACCGTAGGCGCAAGTTTAAACAGTCACCTGTATCCATCCGCCGATGATGCTCAACAGTGTGTTTCGTATAGAGTCGGAAGAGCTGACACAACTGTATTCATTTTGAATGCTGACCTAGGCATTGTCCACGATTGATCTGAGAGGCATAGGATTAACCTAAACCAAGAAAAGTATAATGTGTTGATGGTTCCTTCCAGTGTGGGTTCGGAGATTGTAAGTGGGGTCCTTGGCGGCGTCAGACTAAAGGAGTGTGAATACTCAAAGGGCTTGGACCTTATGATCGTTGGTGGCCTCCAGTACCTGCTCGTGTAAGTGCTTTTTGTCAGCGATCACTTGGTCGACTGAGAATTTTATACAAGCACAGAGACGTGCTTCCTGCGCAGACCAGGCTTTACCTTGTCCAGGCTCTCGTGCTCTCTGTTATGGATTACTGCCCCCCGTCTATGGAAGTATTGTGTATACAAATCTGTTTAGAAAAATTACATACAGTAACAAATATGTGCGTCAAGTATCTATGTGGACTGAGAACGCTTGACCATGTCGCGGAGGCGACAGTCGTGTTAAGTACAACTGATACCTGCGCTCCATAGAATCCTGACCACTGGAAATCCGGGATACCTGAGGGAGTAGCTAAGAAACCGGTGTCAGGTCCAGATCCCTTAATACTAGACAGGACCAAGTTGTAGAGCTGCCTCACGTTTACCGTGAATGTGAAAGGAAATGGTTTGCGTAGGTTGCTCCCAAAATATACAATAAACTGTCCTCCAACGTAAAAGACAGGCTATACATGAAAACATAATTAAAATATGTATATAATAGTATATAATGTGCAATATAACTGATATAGTCATATATACCCGGACTAAGTGACTATTTTAATATTTATATACTCTAAAATACAATTTTTATTCTAAAGATTAATAATAAGATTTGGTTTGTTTTGTAAACCAGCAATGTTTTGTTGAAAACCGCCCCATATTTCGGTCGATCAAAAAATCGATAGAATAAGTTCCTCTAGGAAAGAAATCGATCGTCAGCCAATCACAAATTTCGATGCGGATCGAAATAGTAGAGTATCAAGAGATTTAAACATATAAAACAATAATGTTTTTTCGGAAAAATTTCCTTAACTTTACACACTTATAAATATTCGTCAGACACATAAATATTGATGCGTACGCGTTGGACTACTGTATAACTATAATTTTCTTATTTTATTTTTTCTTTTGGAGGTAATACTGATATGATCTGAGGGAAAACTTTGTTTGATACGTTTAACCCTGTTGGACCCTGAGGGTCCAATATCGACCCGGACTAAAATTAGCGCAGAAATAATTGATTTCTTACTTTTGAGAAATTATTCTATCGATTTTTACAAAAATTTGTTGTTTCTGAGCTACACCAAACTTATGGAATTAAAATCGTAAGCCCTGTAAGAAATTTTGTTTGTTTTATTATTTAAGACTTTTAGGCTGATGATTGTGGTTTGGCATCCGATCTTCTTCCAGTATTACAAAGAGCTATTTGGAAGTCAGAATTTATTTAACTCATAACCGATCTTAATTTATTTTGTTTAATTTTAAACTTAGATATACAAACACAAAAGGTAAATATTTGACAACTTAACTGTTTCGTGTAAGAATCAAACAAACAATTTTATGATCCCACTTAAGTAGAACTTAAAATTTATATGTGCCAGATATGTATTGCTAAACTCAGGTAGTCTCCATCAGGTCTGACATGACTCCTGGACAAAACGGTCCTGAAGACTAGTGGATTATGATGGTATTTTCGAAACTTGCCTTCTAGATAAGGCGTATTGCGGTCTTGTACAATAAATCATGTAGTGAGCATGTTTCATCAATAATTTAAGATTGTACATTGATAATTAAAGTCGTTTCGAGAGAATTTGGATATTCTAATTTAATATTATCAAGATAAAAAGATCCATGTAAAATCTTCTTTAACCAAACAAATCCCATTGTTCTTCATTTACTATTAATTCTTTAAATACAAATAGAAATGTAAAATAAATGCGTAAAAAACTATTCATACTCTATGCTATAGGGGGAAATAATTTTGTGGTTCACTGCAAAGTAAATTAATTTTAACTTATGGTACCATTATTTTTTATTTCATAATATTAATAAAAATAAAGAAATAAATAGGAATAAATAAGGTACGTTGTTTTAAGAAGCATAGCTTACACACCATTACGATTACATTTTTTTTCTGTTTTTTCACCACCCATCCATAATGGAAAAGCAAAAATTAAATCGTTACTATCACAATGAGTTCAGTAATAATCACCTAGACAACCTAGAGTATGTTGCAAGGAGATTTTCAGTAAGAGTTCTAATAAATTACATCACTAGATTGTGTCAGCCATTACATATGAGATGATTGAAACTGAGTAGCTGTTTAATACCTCAGCTAAACTTAACGAGCTATAAAACGCTGTTATTATTTTATGTATGCACCAGGTACGTACCTCGAGGTAGGCACCTCGTTCCTAGTTCGATATCTGATCTCGTGATGAGATCGACATGCAGTACCTGTTTTACCCCTGAGATAAACTAAACGAGCTATATAAAGCTGTTTTTGTTATTTTATGTATGCACCAGGTACTTACGCCTCGTTCCTTGTTCGATGTCTGATCTTGTAAGAAGATCGACATGCTTTATCTGTTTTACACCTTAGATAAACTGAACGAGCTATAAAAAGCTGTTGTTGTTATTTTATGTATGCACCAGGTACTTACGTCTCGTTCCTTGTTCGATGTCTGATCTCGTAAGAAGATCGACATGCTTTATCTGTTTTACACCTTAGATAAACTAAACGAGCTATAAAAAGCTGTTGTTGTTATTTCGTGTATTCATCAGGTACTTACGCCTTGTTCCTTGTTCGATGTCTGATCTTGTAAGAAGATCGACATGCTTTATCTGTTTTACACCGTAGATAAACTGAACGAGCTATAAAAAGCTGTTGTTGTTATTTTATGTATGCACCAGGTACTTACGCCTCGTTCCTTGTTCGATGTCTGATCTTGTAAGAAGATCGACATGCTTTATCTGTTTTACACCTTAGATAAACTGAACGATCTATAAAAAGCTGTTGTTGTTATTTTATGTATGCACCAGGTACTTACGCCTCGTTCCTTGTTCGATGTCTGATCTTGTAAGAAGATCGACAAGCTTTATCTGTTTTACACCTTAGATAAAACTGAACGAGCTATAAAAAGCTGTTGTTGTTATTTTATTTATGCACCAGGTACTTACACCTCATTCGTTGTTCGATGTCTGATCTCGTAAGAAGATCGACATGCTTTATCTGTTTTACACCTTAGATAAAATATACGAGCTATAAAAAGCTGTTGTTGTTATTTTATGTATGCACCAGGTACTTACGCCTTGTTCCTTGTTCGATGTCTGATCTTGTAAGAAGATCGACATGCTTTATCTGTTTTACACCTTAGATAAACTAAACGAGCTATAAAAAGCTGTTGTTGTTATTTCGTGTATTCATCAGGTACTTACGCCTTGTTCCTTGTTCGATGTCGATGTCTGATCTTGTGAGAAGATCGACATGCAGTATTTGTTTTACCCCTGAGATACTCTAAACGAGCTATAAAAAGCTGTTGTTGTTATTTCGTGTATTCGTCAGGTACTTACGCCTCGTTCCTTGTTCGATGTCTGATCTCGTGAGAAGATCGACATGCAGTACCTGTTTTACCCCTGAGATAAACTAAACGAGCTATATAAAGCTGTTGTTATTATTTCATGTATTCATCAGGTACTTACGCCTCGTTCCTTTTTCTATATATGATTTTGTAAGAAGATCGACATGCTTTATCTGCTTTACCTCAGCTAAACTGAACGAGCTATAAAAAGCTGTTGTTGTTATTTTATGTATGCACCAGGTACTTACGCTTCGTTCCTTGTTCGATGTCTGATCTTGTGAGAAGATCGACATGCAGTATTTGTTTTACCCCTGAGATATTCTAAACGAGCTATAAAAAGCTGTTGTTATTATTTCATGTATTCATCAGGTACTTACGCCTCGTTCCTTTTTCTATATGTGATCTTGTAAGAAGATCGACATGCTTTATCTCGTTTACACCTCAGCCAAACTGAACGAGCTATAAAAAGCTGTTGCTGTTATTTTATGTGTGCACCAGGTACTTACGCCTCGTTCCTTGTTCGATGTCTGATCTTGTAAGAAGATCGACATGCTTTATCTGTTTTACACCTCAGCTAAACTGAACGAGCTATAAAAGCTGTTGTTGTTATTTCGTGTATTCATCAGGTACTTACGCCTTGTTCCTTGTTCGATGTCTGATCTTGTGAGAAGATCGACATGCAGTATTTGTTTTACCCCTGAGATACTCTAAACGAGCTATAAAAAGCTGTTGTTGTTATTTCGTGTATTCATCAGGTACTTACGCCTTGTTCCTTGTTCGATGTCTGATCTTGTGAGAAGATCGACATGCAGTATTTGTTTTACCCCTGAGATACTCTAAACGAGCTATAAAAAGCTGTTGTTGTTATTTCGTGTATTCATCAGGTACTTACGCCTTGTTCCTTGTTCGATGTCTGATCTTGTGAGAAGATCGACATGCAGTATTTGTTTTACCCCTGAGATACTCTAAACGAGCTATAAAAAGCTGTTGTTGTTATTTTATGTATGCACCAGGTACTTACCTCGAGGTAGGCACCTCGTTCTTTGTTCGATGTCTGATCTTGTGAGAAGATCGACATGCAGTATCTGTTTTACCCCTGAGATAAACTAAACGAGCTATAAAAAGCTGTTGTTGTTATTTTATGTATTCATCAGGTACTTACGCCTCGTTCCTTTTTCTATATGTGATCTTGTAAGAAGATCGACATGCTTTATCTCGTTTACACCTCAGCCAAACTGAACGAGCTATAAAAAGCTGTTGCTGTTATTTTATGTGTGCACCAGGTACTTACGCCTCGTTCCTTGTTCGATGTCTGATCTTGTAAGAAGATCGACATGTTTTATCTGTTTTACACCTCAGCTAAACTGAACGAGCTATAAAAGCTGTTGTTGTTATTTCGTGTATTCATCAGGTACTTACTCCTTGTTTTCTTGTTCGATGTCTGATCTTGTGAGAAGATGGACATGCAGTATTTGTTTTACCCCTGAGATACTCTAAACGAGCTATATAAAGCTGTTGTTGTTATTTCGTGTATTCGTCAGGTACTTACGCCTCGTTCCTTGTTCGATATCTGATCTCGTGAGAAGATCGACATGCAGTATTTGTTTTACCCCTGAGATACTCTAAACGAGCTATAAAAAGCTGTTGTTGTTATTTTATGTATGCACCAGGTACTTACCTCGAGGTAGGCACCTCGTTCCTTGTTCGATGTCTGATCTCGTGAGAAGATCGACATGCAGTATCTGTTTTACCCCTGAGATAAACTAAACGAGCTATAAAAAGCTGTTGTTGTTATTTCATGTATTCATCAGGTACTTACGTCTCGTTCCTTTTTCTATATGTGATCTTGTAAGAAGATCGACATGCTTTATCTCGTTTACACCTCAGCCAAACTGAACGAGCTATAAAAAGCTGTTGCTGTTATTTTATGTGTGCACCAGGTACTTACGCCTCGTTCCTTGTTCGATTTCTGATCTTGTAAGAAGATCGACATGCTTTATCTCGTTTACACCTCAGCCAAACTGAACGAGCTATAAAAAGCTGTTGCTGTTATTTTATGTGTGCACCAGGTACTTACGCCTCGTTCCTTGTTCGATGTCTGATCTTGTAAGAAGATCGACATGCAGTACCTGTTTTACCCCTGAGATAAACTAAACGAGCTATAAAAAGCTGTTGTTGTTATTTCATGTATTCATCAGGTACTTACGCCTCGTTCCTTTTTCTATATGTGATCTTGTAAGAAGATCGACATGCTTTATCTCGTTTACACCTCAGCCAAACTGAACGAGCTATAAAAAGCTGTTGCTGTTATTTTATGTGTGCACCAGGTACTTACGCCTCGTTCCTTGTTCGATGTCTGATCTTGTAAGAAGATCGACATGCTTTATCTGTTTTACACCTCAGCTAAACTGAACGAGCTATAAAAAGCTGTTGTTGTTATTTCGTGTATTCATCAGGTACTTACGCCTTGTTCCTTGTTCGATGTCTGATCTTGTGAGAAGATCGACATGCAGTATTTGTTTTACCCCTGAGATACTCTAAACGAGCTATAAAAAGCTGTTGTTGTTATTTCGTGTATTCATCAGGTACTTACGCCTCGTTCCTTTTTCTATATATGATTTTGTAAGAAGATCGACATGCAGTATCTGTTTAACACCTCAGCTAAACTGAACGAGCTATAAAAAGCTGTTGATGTTATTTTATGTATGCACCAGGTACTTACGCCTCGTTCCTTGTTCTATATATGATCTTGTAAGAAGATCGACATGCAGTATCTGTTTTACACCGCAGCTAAACTTAACGAGCTATAAAAAGCTGTTGTTGTTTTTTTATGAATGCACCAGGTGCTTGCTCCTCGTTCCTTGTTTGATGTCTTACCTTCTTTTACGTAACTTGATATCCGAATATTATTCGTTTCAGTTTCACACCTCATTGTTCCATTATCACTTTGGGCACAATTGATATTAGTTTTATTTATTGTTGGATATTTAGAAAAGTAATGTTATATTTGAACAGAAAATTTTGTTTTTTATACCGTTCTTAGGAAATTAGACCTTTGGGAATTTTGAACAGTTTATCTAATAATAAAAACTGCTCTTTAAAGTGATAAGATTATATATTGGATTTAACCTTATCGGTTTGTTTCCATTTGGTTTTCCATATACTGATGGCTCATATTTTGCCTTAACATTCACTATAAGTCCTATTCTTAAAATGTATTGCACTAATTAGTCTTTTGATTACATTGCAATCAAATTTTATATTTCCCAATTTGCATGAGAGTCCACATAAATTTAGGCTACTTAATTTATCTTTAGGGGGTTCATTTCAATGGTAAGTTATCATAATGAGATTTAAAACGATGTGTATATGAGATTTTACTATACACATTTCTAAGTTTTACTACTACTACTTAATAATGCTGATCAATGTTCCATAATTAATACTATAGTTGATTTAGATATTTTAAGTATAAATCTCCAACATAGGGTATCTAGTCCGGTTCCAGATATTCAAACTTCGCCTTCCCATTTCTATTATTATTTTGTGTAAATGAATATGGGCGTTTATTAGAGCAGGGTGACACCTATGGGGATGCCAGTTTTTCATTAAACGATGTTCACTCTATTCACCCTGAAACCAAGAGAGCTGGCAATATCTCATACTGGTAAAACTAAACCGTGAAAGACCCTATTAATCTGAACTCAAATATAAAAACACTAAAAAACTTCCAGAAATGTGGTTAGCTTCTAGAATCGAGTGGAGTAAATAACCTGTTGTAGATTAGACAGGAAGGAATCATAGTATCTCTCGCGGCCTGACCACCAGACATGAACGCCTCATTCCACCGTACTAGCAGACATTCATTGACAACTAACTAAAGACTGAATAAGATTATCTGTCAATAACACAAATCTAAATTTAATGAACATAAGATACTCACTAATGTGCATTGGAGAATATAGCGTAATATGAACGTATTCAGGAGATTGCGAATTCATGAATTTAAGCGTGAAAAACAAAGAAGGACAAAAACTTCACAGCCAATAAATATTATTTATAATACTTACATTAAAAATTTATTTTTTATCTGTTTTATGTACTACAGACTTCCTGCACTTTGTACAAGGATAGTTTCCCACTTCTGGTAAATATTACTTTAAATCAGTACCTTCAAACTATCTAACGAATTTTAACTTACTCTATACTTTTTTTATCTTTCTGGACCGCAGCCTAGTACAAGCATTACGTACAGAACTCTAATTATGGTCCCACACTTTTCTAACCTTTTGAAAATAACACAAATTAACATTCCGATGTGCTGCTACTAAGATTTATTTAGAATGTATTAAGTAAATAAATACCCTGTCGTGGTTGAGAACAAAACTTTGTATGTTAATTAAATCAAACAAAAATTTGGTAACATTTTGAGAGTCTGTATTGTATTTTGAATGTAATGAATATTAGCTAATTAAATTCTCTAGAATAATAAGTAAATGCGATCCCATCAATATATGATTTACAGTTGAACTAGAACTAAATTTATTATTCACATTCAATGAAGCGTTCCCAAAGTATTAAAAATTATTTTATTGAAATCACCAATTTTTTTTTTCTACATAAATTAAAATTTACGGTATTTTTATCAACATCCTTAACGCTGTAGTTTGGATTGTATTCATTGCTTTCATAGTGTACTTACTTTCAATAGACAGTATGTAGAAAACTTACAGATAATATTAGATAAAAATAAACACATAATAAAGTTACGGTCGTCGTAAAGTGGTTACACCAGGCAACTGTCTACACAAGTGTGCTATTGTGCAGTGAAGCAGACTGTACATTACGAGTTGCACTGGGACTTGGAGTGGTGGAGTATAATTGAAAAACTTTATAGCGTTCAACAATAAGGGCTTACGCACTGGGAGCCACAAATTGCTTCTTTCTTTTCAAAAGACCTAAAGCCTGGTCTTTGAAATTAATTAAGTTCAAGGACTTATTCAACACGAACAAAACTATACAAGAATTATTTCTTTCTGTAAGATATTTATGAATTTTTGTATAGTTTAATACTTTATGGAAACCTAGTAAGAACTGGCTTGTGAACTATTCAGAGCATTTTAGCTAAGGACATTTTGTAACTTCTATTGTGAACAAAGTTCAAATATTAAATTAGATTTAAATAATTGAACTCGATATTTGACGCTGATGAATATTACTTAAAACATCACACCGTATAATTACTTCTTTAGCTATTCCATTTTAAGACAAATTTCCAAATTCTCTACGTAATATTTTATTGATTCTATGTGAATGTTCAGTTCATATCCCAGAAGCTTCACTAATAGAAATTTAAACTGGATTTATAACTAATATTAATAATGAATTATAATATTAAAGTAGTTTAGTATAATTTCTTCAATTATTAGTTGTGAGAATATAAAGTTATTTTCAAAAACATTAAAGAAGTGGTTATTGGGTTTTGATAAATTATATTTTCTTCTCTTCATAGATTCCTAGTTAATTAAAGAAAGGTAACAGTAAATTTTAATTTGAATTTATTTAAGTCGATTTTCATTTGCTTTGTAACTGCAGCAGCACACTTTTAATCAATGTTTTTAGGAGCTTATAAAAAAATCAAATTTTTGTTGAAATTTTCTTTGAGCTGAAAAAGATTTTTGTTATAAAAGGAACCTCACCACAGGCACTTGCCTCTGGAGGCCCCAGTTATTTTTGAGAATATTTTTTTTAATTTACGAGTGTTTTTTTAAACTTTATTTACAAGAATTTTAAATTTTTATTGAAGTTTGCTCATTAGGTTTGTACATTGGGTATGCATTTGGTTGTTTAGGTTACTTTATTGATTTATTACATTGTGTATACCATTGTATATAATGTGTTATTGTAATATTTTCAAAAATAAATTATATTCTATTCTATTCTAATTATATTACTAACTTCTCAATTAGGATTATAATTATAATTAGCATAAAACATCGGATACTACAGCCTTTTTCAAAAGTTTTATTTTACATACATTTTTCAGTCATGTTAAGTCTTCAGTGTAAATTTGAATAACCTCTAAAACTAATAAGTAAATATTCACATATGTACCTTTTAACAAAATTATTTATTTATAGTAATGGACTTTGTATCAGTTTTCTGTATTTAATGTTTAAAACAGATTTTAAATATGCCTAATTTTCACATGTTACTTTATAAATAATCATTTCTAGGTTTTGTGTGCCATAATTCCGCAATAAAGTAATCAAACATAATGAACGATTGTTATATAAGAGATCAAATTTACTTAAAGTCTCTAAATCTATGTTTTCCACGCATTTATACCTGTATCGATGTTTATCAAATTACCTCTCTAGAAGGACCCACGTCAGTGCTTCGTAACCTCAAATAAGGGAGAGTATCAAAGGAAACAAAATGGGTTTTACAGAAAGAATCCTTACTAATCAGAGTAATACGTATCCATTATCTGTGCATAAAACTGCACTGCAGTTCAGTAAGGAATTGTCTTTGAAATGTTTTTAGTGTTAATTTTACATTTTAAAAACTATAAACATAAGCTTTCTGCTTCTGAGAGGTAGAATTACAGTGCCTGAGAGGAGGATTTAAGGATCCACCTTTCTGAAGCCAACCTTTTAGAGACTCTTAGAGAGGAAAATGTTCCCTTTCTCGTTGTTTTAATTTCCACTATACTACAGTGGAACACATAGAATCAACATAAAAGGAATATATGATTTACTTTAACTTAACACGTTTTAAGCGCTGCAGCTCATATTGTACAGCAGTATCGGTGACGTAACTAGGGCTACGCTTTGATGAGGGGGAGTGGGAGGGGGTAATTCTGAGTGGAGCACACCACATCAGGTAGTATGGAATAAATATGAATACATCTATATGTGTGTGTTAATTATTAAGATACACCTAATTCAAGGTAAATATTAAAATGGTAATAACTTGTACTAATAGTTTATTTTATTCAAGGGATCTTCGGGGGAGAGCTTTCATCCCTCCTATAGGTACAACACTGTGTAGTATTCTTTCGCTATTTTTATATCGTGGCTGTTTATATCGGATTTTCTGGTAATATTTGTATGCTAATACCGATACGTATAATACGTTCTATAATAATTGTGTTCTAAATCATTGTATATATATATATATATGAAGCAAGAGCTCTGTGGTTTAATCAATGCGTTCTCCTTTAGTAAGTGAAAGATTCGAGTGCGATAAGATGTAGCTGGTACATTAAGACTGTATTTTCAATTTTTGTAATCGAACAGGCTATATATTGTATATTGCTACTGATTGGTTATAAAAGTTCTTAGACTTAGGCGAGAATTTCGTAAGTAACATAAAATATTTCTAGGTTCACGCAGTAGCAAAAATGGCTTATATAATTAAACCCTCCAAATATT
Organism: Homalodisca vitripennis; assembly: GCF_021130785.1. Classification (NCBI taxonomy): domain Eukaryota; kingdom Metazoa; phylum Arthropoda; class Insecta; order Hemiptera; family Cicadellidae; genus Homalodisca; species Homalodisca vitripennis. Next base: position 14,816 of record NW_025781955.1, on the reverse strand, counting down.
TTGCCTTCGCTGTGGGATCTATCTTTAGTCAACAGATGTCAAAATGATACTGCCAATAATACCCATCCTTCTGTGTACGTAGTTCAAAAGGCGGAGCATAATCATGATTGGTTGATGTTTAATTAATCAACAATCAGAGATTAATCTAACAGAGATTAATCACAAAATGTCAACCGTGTGACAATTTTTCAACTTTCTGTTTTGAAGATATTTTCCCATAAGATTCATCTAAGGCTTATTTAACATCCTTGGATACTTGTAAGGAATCTTTCGTTTTCCTTCAAACTCCTTTAGTTCTAAGAAATGTTCAGTCAATGCTACTTTGAAGATTGTAATTAACGTATACGTTTTTGTAAGAGTATTTTCTAAAGAGGAAAAGGCCTTTGAACTTCAACTAAAGCTCCAGAAGTCCACCAACACTCTTCCTATACTAAAAAATTTGGATATCAAATCTTTAGTGTAAGAAAAATTAGTGCTATCTTAATAGGGATCTATATAAATCAAACATTTCATTAGTTTCGCTTTTACGTAGGACCTATTCATATTTTCAATTGTTTACTTCTAGTTTCCCAAGTAAATAACCATTCTATTTACATTACTGCCATTATCAAATTCAAAATTCAATTTAGTATTATACAATTGATTCATTTGTGTTTGTATACTTAAGTATACAGAAAATGACCGATGTTCAAATTATATACCAAATTATAACGCTCATCTCCATTTCGCGTGAATCACACTATACAATTAAATGGACACAAATGCATTTTAATGTATCAATTCAATTTAATCAGAACACTGGTGTGGTATGTGCAAAAAAAAGTTTGCAAGGATCAAATTAACCCAACAAGTTAATTAGAGTAGATTATGTTCGCGCAGTTACAGCGATATTGGTGTTTAGTTAATGTTCCGGACCAACAAATTACAAGTAATTAGGCTAATGCATTCGCCTCCTACTGTTCCGTTGTCTAAATTAACTGTCGCCATCCCGCTACTCCCTTCCGCCAGCAGCTTTGACTCTCGTCATAAGAAACAACGAATTTTAATATTTCTATGAGATACTTGTATCTGTAGAACTACAAGGTTCAATTCTCAAGTTAAGAACCGAAGTACAGTTTAAAGTGAAAATATGTAATTTTAATACATAACACTTTTTATTTATATGAAATCCTCTTGCTGCTTTATATGGATGTACTAGTGTCCAAACTGGATATAGCAAGAGAATTATTAAAATATTGAAACAGTGGAATTCCTTTTGATGAGAGTCCAATAATGGAGAAGAGAGTCCAGGACTGGAGAGCAAGACACAAGGTCAAGTTGGAGAAAAGTGTCTCGAGACCGATGGGAACGCATCGATCTATTTATCAAGATGGTTGATCTAATAACCGCCAAAAGATAGATCAGAGAGCAAGACACAAGGTCAAGTTTGAGAAAAGTGTCACGAGACCGATGGGAACGCATCAGATCTATTTATCAAGATGGTTGATCTAATAACCGCCAAAAGATAGATCAGAGAGCAAGACACAAGGTCAAGTTGGAGAAAAGTGTCTCGAGACCGATGGGAACGCATCAGATCTATTTATCAAGATGGTTGATCTAATAACCGCCAAAAGATAGATCAGAGAGCAAGACACAAGGTCAAGTTGGAGAAAAGTGTCTCGAGACCGATGGGAACGCATCAGATCTATTTATCAAGATGGTTGATCTAATAACCGCCAAAAGATAGATCAGAGAGCAAGACACAAGGTCAAGTTGGAGAAAAGTGTCTCGAGACCGATGGGAACGCATCAGATCTATTTATCAAGATGGTTGATCTAATAACCGCCAAAAGATAGATCAGAGAGCAAGACACAAGGTCAAGTGTCTCGAGACCGATGGGAACGCATCAGATCTATTTATCAAGATGGTTGATCTAATAACCGCCAAAAGATAGATCAGAGAGCAAGACACAAGGTCAAGTTGGAGAAAAGTGTCTCGAGACCGATGGGAACGCATCAGATCTATTTATCAAGATGGTTGATCTAATAACCGCCAAAAGATAGATCAGAGAGCAAGACACAAGGTCAAGTTCAAGTGTTCGAGACCGATGGGAACGCATCAGATCTATTTATCAAGATGGTTGATCTAATAACCGCCAAAAGATAGATCAGAGAGCAAGACACAAGGTCAAGTTTGAGAAAAGTGTCACGAAACAGATGGGAAAGCATCAGATCTATTTATCAAGATGGGTGATCTAATAACCGCCAAAAGATGGATCAGAGAGCAAGTCACAAGGTCAAGTTTGAGTAAATTGTCACGAGATCGATGAGAATACATCAAATATATTTATCACCACGTATGATCCAATACAATACAGCTTCAATAGCTGCTGGAATGATCTTTAGCATTGTATTACTTAATCTCCAGGCCTATAGACATACTTATAGTGATCTTCAAGTCTGAGGATGAAAGTTCAAATGTGATGCTGAACTAAACGAAAGTTCATAAGTATAAGTTTAAGTTTAAGTATAAGTATAAGTATAAGTTTATAAGTATAAAGCGGGATAACAATCGATAGATCTATTTCACTGTTGAATCTGGCGATTGAAGTGTAAAATTATTTATTACCTAACAATAACACTAGTGGTGCTGTTATTAGCAAGCGTAACTTTAATCCTTAGTGAACCACATTAAAGGTTCTAAAGTGATAAGTATTTGAAAATATATTATGTGTTGAAAAAGTTTTCCTATTTACTTACAAACCAAAGTAAAGAAATCTTAATAAAAAATATAATAAAATAGAAAAGAATGTAAATAACTACTGTAATATCAAAATGCTATACATAATAATAAAATGCAGAACACTTAATTATCATTTTTATTCAATACTAGCTGACCCGGCGAACTTTGTCCCGCCTTAAAGGGCAATATCACATGATCACATTTTTTACTATTTAAATTAGGATAATTGTAAATAAAAAAAATATAATTATTCAATTAATCTTTATTTTCCATTTATTGTAGCACCTTGTGATAAACTACATTTTTTGTTTTGTTTTTTTTATTAGGCGCGAAAACAAATAACGCGGATGGTCTTCCGACCCGTGGACATGCCACATTAATTGGCCATGGGAAAAAACATGGATGTTTGAGATTAAGACCACAAACTTTCAACGATTGGCCTTGTGACGTATTTACAGTCATGACGGATCGGAAAATTGAAACCGTTTAAACTCAAATGGCATGTCGGGTGGGATCATCGGGATCCTCGGAATGAGAATTTCCTCACCTTTGAGTATTGTGGTGTAAATCAATCAAATTGTTCATCAATTTACTTACCACCAAACTTGTTCCGTTGCACAGTTTTTGGTTGGTATAAGTTTCGAAGCATGATTACTAAAGAACCAATATTTAGTTGTAAATTGTGCCAGGTACATCCAAGGAGTTTAAACATTCAATTGGATAGTTGGTGGCATCATCTGCATTTGTTACACAGTCAACAGATTTGAAAGAATGCAGTGTACCAATGATCCTCATTCTGAATTATGCAGTTTGTCATCTACATCTTTATTCTTAGCTGCCTAAATTGCTCGCTCACTCAACCATTCATTATTTTTGAGGTTAGTAATGATGTTTGGGAATACTTTATTGATGATTTCGTCTTTCGATGAGACAAAGTTACAGAGATATTCCGAGGAAATTGAAATCAATCCGCTCGATTCGTCGACAGGTACTCGACCATTACCGATAGTCAACAATTACTCAGAGAAATCTTCAGCAGATGTATCGTTCAGCAATAACAAACTCTCATGTTTGTTGTCAGCTGAAGTTTCCTAACATAGCGCCATAGATTCGATGATTTGAGGGCAAGCGTTTATTTTGTCGGCAGCAGTCGAACTGGGAATTAGTGGCAATGTTTGGCGGAAATCGGCAGACAGTAAAATAGTTGCGCCTCCAAAAACATTTTGAGTCATTACGTAGATCTTGCAATGTTAGGTTAACTGCTTCCAATGCACGTTTATGCGCTATTGTGCATTCGTCCCAGATGATGATCTTCGATTCTGATATAACTTTCGCCAAAGCGGAGCGCTTTGTAATGTTGCACGTTGGTTCTTCAATATATTGAAGATTTAACGGCAATTTTAATGAAGAATGTGCCGTACGACATCCTTCTAGCAATGTGGCTGCTATTCCAGAAGAAGCAACTGAAACTGGCAATGTTGGATCTTGCACGAACAGTGGCTAAAACTACTGACATGAGGAATGTCTTACCAGTTCCACCATGTAAATATAAACCACCGTTTCCATCATCAATTGCCTTCATTAATGTATCATAAACTTCCTTTTGTTGGGGGTTCATCAGGGGCACATTTGTTTGAACTACTAAATCTAATTCCTGGTGATCATATTCACGTTCCACATTCCAATTCTCGATTAAATGTGTCATTCATTTTACGATTTGGCGCTCGGCATTCCTAACCTGACTAATAAACTACACCACACATGAGATAAATCATGTCTTCGATCAAGAGCAAGGCCCCGATTATGTATCTCCTCATTCATTTCAAGATCGTAATTTATTGAACTGACACGAATTAGATGTAAAATATCTTCTGACATATTATCCTTGTATTTGTGCCACAGGTTAGATGGGTTCGATGGAAAGCTTGTCGAAATGATGATAGCAAATAATGTACGTATCTGACTTGGAGATGCAGAGCGATAACTGCTTTGAATTGTAAAAAATTAAAATTTGATTTGTATTATCTGGATAGTAAAGTCTATGTATGCTTAACAGTGATTGCAGAAACAGTTGAAACAAAATTTGCTGTTTCTCTTAAGCTTACTCTAGGCTTTCAAACTATAAGTGTAAAGAAATTTAAAATAGTCATTAAATGATGTAAATATATATTTCTTTTGTCGCATTATATATGTTTTACAATGAACAGCTGATTAAATTTGAAAAGGCTCTTTCACTTAATAACATATGTTTGCTGCAATGCATTTCTTACGGGTATTTCTGTAACTTTTAGAGACCAGTGGGGCGGAATCCTGAATCGGGAACGGGATAAAAAAGTATCCTATGTCCTTCTCCCAGTTCTTAGCTACCTCCCTACCAATTTTCAGCCAAATCGGTTTCAGCCGTTCTATGACTTATAAATAGTGTAACTAACACGACTTTCTTTTATATATGTAGATTAAAACAAAGCACAGTACAACTTTTAATGAACGAAATCACCGAAAGAGTAAGCTTATGACGTATACATCGTTTTCTAAGGATCCGCATCACATTACGAACTAGGTACCGAACGACATTATTTTGTCCTTGTAGCAATATCCGGTACTCTATGCAACAGTTTATCACAACATAATTTTAGATTACGCAAACCATGAACATAATTACAAGGTGCTAAAATATATTTATATTCGTTTTTATCATTTTGCGTACGTGCACGTCCTTAATGTGCGTTATTTTACGCATGACGTATATTTATGTCATTAGCTTTTAAGGAGTGAGGGAAACACTTATCGTCTCCTCAGAGCCTGCAAGGCTGTTGTAGCCTCAAAATTTGGAAGATTCCAACTGCATTTGGAAGACTCAACAGAGTCTTCCAAATGTGTAGTGGTTGAGGTGATAGAAGTATCCTCCAATCATACACCCCCAGGAGTGACTACTAAAGGTAATTCCAACTAAAGATGATCCCAACCCTCCTTACATAACGAGGATGTCTGGTTAGTCGGAAATAAAGAGAAAATAAATTTTAGGGTTGAATAAAATGAAAATTGTCTGATCTTATTATTATTTATAAAAAAAATATCGCCTACACTATAAGTATACAAACTATTTTTTATTGTAATTGTGTTCAATTTGTCATTAGTCACACAATTTAGAACCATGGATTTTGAATGAAAAGTATTCTCGTATATGCTATAAATCGAATTATAAAAATCAGTACAATCTGAGATCCTGTATTAGATTGCCACAGAACTCAATACGTTATAGTCCCACAGTCACAGTGCCACATAAAAGCTAATAGAGGTGTTGCTTTAACCTTTGTTAGGTCAAGAGCCATTAATCAGAACGTTGAATGACCCGTTTGTATTCATCCCATTAGCCTCTCCTGAGTACTGTGTTTTACAATATAAATATTTCACACCATAATTGCCTTTTATAGCATTACAACTGTGCTAATGTTTCTGGGTTTGCCCTTCACGTCCATAGGGAGGAGGTGATTTTTATGATTGATTTGCTTTTGCTGTTACTAAACATTGTAAAGGAGAAACAATCTGATTTGGAAATATTTATTAACACCGCTGTAACGCTGTAATTAAATCCATGGACTCTCTGTTAGACACCCGTAGCCTCACTCCTAGAACAGTATGAAATGCAAATCCTTCGTTGAAAATACAATACAGATTTATATACTAACTTTCATAATTCGATCTACCGAGGAAGACTTTAAATTAACAAGCACTTCTCTACAGAATAATACTCAGAAATTAAATTCTGCATTGAAGACGGTGGAATAAACTGCCACCGCCTTTTGAATATACTTTACTCATGTACTCAGTAGGTTACGCTAAATGGAATAGTATATCCAGTTTACACATGTAAAACTAAGGACGAAAAGCAAAAATATAAATATAACAACAAAATTGTGAAAGCTTAAAACAACTCTGGGAGTCAATCCCGTTTTGAATATTACCTTTCCATCAATAATTCCAGATGGATATAAAATAAAGTTTACTGAAATTGTTCTGAAAAAAGAGGCTTTGAAAACGAAAAAATGTTAACCCTAATTTTCAACACATTAATTTATGAAAATTTGCATATAGTAGTTTTTACTTTTCATAAGTAAAGTCGATTATGTATAAAATGGCATTGGCTGTTTGCTGGAACGGCAAGGTTTTTAAAGATTTCTAAACAACGTAAAATAAATCCTTTCTTCTAAAAATAATATGCAAACATAACACATAAATATATAATTTTTCTTCAAATACATTAAAATCAAATATGTTTACCTTTTAGAAAAGTTTCGTACGGATTTTTGTTTCTTTCAAGAAAAAAAATTATTAAAAATATCTCGTTTGTCAATTAACCAAGATATATAACTTCTCGTTGTGAACCAAAAACAAACATACCCCTAATTTACGAAATATCAACAACGTACTTTTAAATTTCAATATTTTTAGGTATATTAAATTATCAGTAATAGGTTCCCACAGGGCAGTAACTACTGATTTTACAACATTGCATTTTATTAATCTTTATTCTCTCACTGTTTTAAGTAATAACGTGTGTGCCTGCACGTACAAGTAAGTAAGCAGTTCTATAACAGATACAAATGTACTTTACTTTCACTGTGTAGACCAGGAGTGCCCATTGAAACATAACGACTTCACGTTAGGAGCTGAGAGGAGGTTCTGGTCGACACGCGAACTCGCAGTCTGTGACATACCACATTCGTCACGAAAGGACTTGTCCTCTGGGAAATTCTACACTTTTTGTTATTTGGAGTAATGAAATGGTGAAGCACGAGAAAAGTATTAAGATTACATCAGTTACAAATAACTTATAAATTACTTCAAAGATTTTTCACTAATATTACAATTCTATAGCTAGCGTCATTGCTATGTATTATTAAGGGTAGCCAACAAAATATTCTTAGTTTTTTCGTGCAAGTCACCTCATTTCCTTTCGGTGCATAAGTAGCCTATATAAGATGTCTTCCATAATATAACAAATATTCTTAGATATAGGTCATCGGAGCTACAACTATATATATGAATGTTCTCTGAATGTCCTTCATACAACCGTTAAGTATTTGACAGATCATTATGAAAATTTGTATGCATATGTATTTTTCCACGTAGAAAGTTTGTATGTTATGCCCACTTGATGTAACTCACCACCAAGGTGGAGCTTACAAAAGATCTTTTACAAAAGTCTTTAAAGCGCCTGCACATTTTAAACTGCAATAACGAGACAGTCATGTATATTAAATAGCCACACACTATTTGAAAGCGCTAAGTTGAATGTGATGGGGCTTCAGTGTTAGACCACTTTATAATAAAGTACATTTACGTGTACGTGTACAATGGCTATAAACATACACTTTTGGAAAATTTTCTTGAACGTAGCAGCAAGACAAACTCTACGTTGGCATTGAACATATAATTCATTGAACCAAAAGTGCTCATACACTGGCAAAGCTTAATAAAAGCGTACGAAGCCGTGCGAAGCAGCTAGTATACTATGTGTAATTTCGTTATATACTTTATGCATTTGATGAACACATTTAAATAATTATACATGCTATTTGCATATGAGTTAAAATAAGCTTTTTAGACCGGAAGATAACCAAATACTGTTTGTACTAAATTTGTATAAATTGTAAATTCAATGACATAAAATGTTTTCACCCGGATTTTCTTTTTCACAATTAAAAGTAGGGATTTTATATTTCACACCGTATGAATGGTATAAAATCGTAGATAAAAAACTCCCATCAAAGCTCTCATTAAGATACTCATACCATGCTCCCGTTTAGATGCTCTGTAATATCTTCTCATACAGGATAAATTCAACAAATGGTCTATTTCTTAATGGTCTATTTCTTTTAATTTACCGTCTTCCTGACAGTATGTGTGTTTTACTTGTATTTTTCATTTAAGAAACTATCACAGATATACAATCATAATTTTGGAAGATTATTTCTCTTGTAGTCTCAAATTAATACAACGTTTATATTGTATTATCATACGACGCGACGTTTCAAGACAGTTGAATACTTTAACGCTTAATAAATTAAAAAACTACTAACGTAATGACAATTTTTTAGTGAATAATAAAAGTTGTATAATTAATTGTGAAAATATGTTTTGTCAAGCTCTGAACCGGAAAACTTAGATGCGAACTATGCAAATCATACCATCAATATTTAAGCATAATAAACATGTTTATACTTATATAGGCTACGTAATACTTTCTGTCCTCTAAATATGAATTTACCTAACATATAGGTGTTATAGTTATTGCAAAATAGTGATAAAAATGTTGTCATTTTTTATGATCATGTGATAGTAATGCAACTCTGTTTCATCAGCGTACGGTATATACTCTCAGGGCGTTGAAAATGTTTTGTCCTGTATATTACCCACAATACGTCTTATCTCAGTAATATAAGAAAATAGTGGTTTTTAACATCGAAGACATCGACGTGAAGTAAGCGACCTGTACTCAAAAACACGTGCTCTACAGTAAAAGATACCTTTCCGCATAATATATATTACCAAGAAATACGTCTATGGCTCATAAAAAATGGCATTTCGTGGATAAAGTGTTTATAAAATTATAAACATTATATTTAATTATCCCTGCTTACATTTTCAACTGAGTAAAGTTGGTGATAAAGTATCTTGGACAAGCATTGATTTTATGACTTGTACATAATTTTCAATCGTAAATAGACATCAGTAAATAGATTTCAGTCACAGAACTACTAGTGATGAACCACGTACACACAATTTTGTCGTTATCCATTCATAACTCAATCTAGTTTTTTATGAATAATATAAAGCGGTTTATATTTCAATAAAAACCTGAAAATGTGCTTGATCAGAGAAAGTTTGTAATATATGCTTCATAAGCATACACTAATTTACCACATATTTATTTCAACGATTCAGTATTAAACAGCAATACATACTTATTGCATGTTTCATTCAATTATCGTTGGTAATATAACAGTTGATTTAATACTGCAATGAAGCACATTTAGTACTAATATGAATACTCCATAAAATTGCTGTCCAGGCAGTATTATCGATATTGGTAGGTCAGATAATTAATTAAAGTGGTTTAATTATTACAGGTATGGTGTCAAATATTAACTGACTACAAAATAATGAGATTCTAAATGCAGAATGTTTTTTTCGTAACTATTCAAAATGTACTTAAATGTGCTATACCACTGCCCCTCCATAATATATATCTTTTATAGTTTTTGAACTATGATTATGGTTGTAACAGGGTTATTGTGGAAGATAAATATGTTTCACACAGTTCACAGTTCAAAAATATTTATTTTTACAATATAATGTAGGAAATACATATTGTCAAGTGCAGTATGCACGTGTGACAAATCTTTACACATATCCCATAAAATTTTAATATAATTTGGTCGACTGCACATTAAATTAACAAACTAAATCCTGCCACTACCATTATTATACAATGTTTATATGGTATATAACTTATACTATATTAAACTAAAGAAATGCCAACAACAGACTCCCAGCTCATACCAGATCCAAGTTTTACATATGACAACCAAAACAACAAGTCTACATATTCACACATACATTCATAAGCTAATAATAAGTTCATATTAAACTATTAATACAAATAACAACAATATACATCTATATATTATAATAACAAAAATAAATAAACAAGTCAAACAAAATAACTATTCATATAAATTACAATAAATAAACAGATAACATTATAAAATCTCTAATTATAATAACAATACAAATAACATTTAAATAGATATATAACAAATAACGAACTGTAATAAATACTAGGCCTATAACAAAATTGAGTCATTATAAATCAACAGAAAATACACCAATATCGTGAAATATAAAAACAATTCAAGAATTAGTTTCCTTTTCACTCTCATTGGTAAAAGTACAAAACAAAGTATTTTTAATACAAGTTTTGTCCTTTTAATATGTCATATTAGTACTAAAAATAACATACATGAAAGCTCAGATTTTTTATACCAAACACCTAAGTTTACCCACAAAAGTACAAAAAAATACTAATTTTTATAATTCACTAGCTTCACTATTCATTAGCTTCTATGCAGTGACCAAAACATATTTTGGTATTAGGTTTGTGAGCCCAAACAACTTCTTGATCAGGAATATTTAATAGCTAGAGATAGCACATTTTGTTAATAAAAGGCACACGCAAAAAATTTTAACTTATTCATTACTATTGTTTTTTAAAGTAACAACCCAGATTCTGTTGCATTATCAAGTTCTAACTGACAGTAACTTTTAATGAGATCTTAGATGGCAATATTCCTAACTGAAGATTATTAAAACTACGACAAATATTGCTTCTCCATACAACTGTAATGTGTTAATTAGTTATACATAAGTTGGAATTATTATAAAATAAATTCGTCATATGGAAAAGCTATAAATTGTGTTTTATTTTCTGTTTATTGTTACAATCGAACCTAACCGTTATGTGGTTCGGTAATATGTACATTTAGTGGTTATGTGGTTCGGTAATATGTACATTTAGTGGTTATGTGGTTCGGTAATATGTACATTTAGTGGTTATGTGGTTCGGTAATATGTACATTTAGTGGTTATGTGGTTCGGTAATATGTACATTTAGTGGTTATGTGGTTCGGTAATATGTACATTTAGTGGTTATGTGGTTCGGTAATATGTACATTTAGTGGTTATGTGGTTCGGTAATATGTACATTTAGTGGTTATGTGGTTCGGTAATATGTACATTTAGTGGTTATGTGGTTCGGTAATATGTACATTTAGTGGTTATGTGGTTCGGTAATATGTACATTTAGTGGTTATGTGGTTCGGTAATATGTACATTTAGTGGTTATGTGGTTCGGTAATATGTACATTTAGTGGTTATGTGGTTCGGTAATATGTACATTTAGTGGTTATGTGGTTCGGTAATATGTACATTTAGTGGGTTATGTGGTTCGGCTTAATATGTCCATTTAAGGTGGTTATGTGGGTTCGGTAATATGTACATTTAGTAGTTAGAGTTAGGTGTTCGGTAACTTATGTACGATTTCTAAGTGGTTATGTGGTTCCGGTAATATGTTACATTTAAGTAGGTTATGTGGTTCGGTAAATATGTAACATTTAGTGGTGTATTGTGGTTCGGCTTAATTATGTACATTTAGGTGGTTATTTGGGTTCGGTAATATGTACATTTAGTGGTTATCTGCCCCATAAGTTAAAAGGCCCTTAACTCCAATAATCTTTTAAATTGACTTTTTTTGTTGTTTTCGATTTAACTCGGATAAAATACGTCTTTTTATTACATAAAAAGGGCCCTAAATTCAACTCCATGGTCCACTATTACTAAAATTTATATAGGCCCTAACTCCGAAATATCGTGGTTTTTGACATAAGATGGCACTATGTAACAATTAAATGTGCAATTAAAAGTTGCCATAGGCAGCAGTTGCTAATTAGGGCCTTTAGAAGTATGGTTCAATAGTCCACCCGAGAGCATCAAGGGAACTTGGGGCCTTCTCTCATAAGACTAAGTAGGAGGGGGATGGATTTCTGTGATTTAGGGCCTTCTTTCATCAAACATGAGCAGCATGACTATGCTAGAGTTTTTGTTGTTGCAGCTGTTTCTCACTTAGTAACTCAACAATCATATTCAAGTTAATGTGTCATTGACGGGTGTTTTGTTTATCATTAGTTAATTCGGTATCAGTGTTTTCAATTATATTGTGTCAGATAGCCTGATTTTCTTTCTACTGCACTTCTGGTAATTTATTTTTTAAGTTATAATTGTTAAAAGTTGATTTGCAAAAAAAAATGGGAACATTGCTACAGACTGAACCCTAACCTCAAAATTTACAAATCGATACCTTAATGATCTTAGTAGCACTTAATTTTAGCTTCAGCAGTGTTCTTTTGATGTGTGTTAGGTTTCTTTAAAATATTAAACAATCCATCTCACATGGTTAGTCCTCACAACGTAAAATCATGAGTTTATTTAATTTATTATTTCATGTTCTGCCTAGCAACAATCAATTGTTATATTTCTATTAGCTTTATTCAACAAGAAAAGAGTTTAGGAAATGATTTCTTTTTGGTCGATACTTATTTGTTCCGTTTGTTTTTTTAATCAAATAGCCTTACGGTTTTTTTATATCGTAACTTTTACCTTGAAATCTGTTTGAGATTTTTCTTTTAACGATGAGTGAAAATAAACATGCTATTTAATGAAATTCCTATTAAAAACTATTGATTGGCACTTCAATTTAAAATCAAAAAACTAAATTCTTAAAAATGAGACTTTACACCAAATTTGAGAAGCAATAAAAATATTTGTCTTTAAAAAAAACACTTTCTCATAATTTTTTTAATTAGTGGTCTAACTGTTATATGTTTATTTTTGAGGTTTGCTGTTTGGCCGGTTAAAAATAATATTTAAAATAAAATAAACTCGTATACTAAAATGTCCTCAAGGGGTGCTTTAATGACTGTCAATTGCTGACCAAACAAAAAAATCGATACAGTTGTTCCATAGCACTAAAAAGTGTCCTCTAAACAATGCCTCATCCAAAAGTAGAAAAAGAAAATAAATGTAGTTCCCACAAAAGCTGGTAATCTCGGAGGCCCTGAAATAATTAAATGGTAATGAAATATCGGAAACCTGAAAGTACACTGGGATTTGTGGTTCCTTTCAACTATGAGGAGCAACCCTTAGAGTATCACTGTTCCTCAAGAAGAGAAAATAGATGAAGATAAACGTCCATTTACGTTATCCCAATGAGCTGATTGGACCTGATGTAATTCGCTGGATGTTCTGTGAACCCTCGGGAATTCTTGAAGAGCTCCTTCTACCCCAAGATCATGTTACTTCAAGTGTATTGGGTTCCATCATCAGAAAGAAAGAGCAAGAGATCTTGAATGATGCCCCAAAAATATCAACTTTGAAGGCTGTTGTTCCGTAAATGTTAATGATCTACTGACCCTGAAAAATACATGACAATTCTCGTTCCTTTAAAAATCTATGAAAAAAAGGGGATGAATGATATAATATGAGATAAATTAACGATCACAATCTGCTCCTCTCAAGTAGAAAAAAAGAGAAGATGTCGTCCCTTTGTATATTGATACTCCTGCCACACCCTGAAAATACAAACACAGGAAAGTCGTTGTGCCTCTGAAAATGTTTGAAGGGCCAATATCAATATTAAAATCTTAAACCCAATTGAATTGACTCCAAATAGTGATCCTCGAGAAGTGTAAATAAAGGAAAAGATCTTGATGGTGTAACAAAAAGGGGGAAACAAAAGACTTAGGAAGGAAAAAAGTATGACCCCAAGTGTTAAAAAGCACAGACAATGGATTAAAAAGTTGAAAGATAATCAATCCTCTGCGGTAATCCTTTCTGTGGTATTAAACTGTTCGCTACAAGTGCAGCACCAGGTATACAGAACAATGGCGTCAAAACAGTGTCTATAACACTGAATTTTGAAACAAAAACTTTTCAGATAAGAAGAGATTTTATTGCTTATGTGTGCTACAAAAATTGGCTGTGAAAGAGACGTCGTGGTGTTTCTGAAATCAGAAAAAATTCTTTTCGTTATTTCTTCAATTTCATAAGAGGGTGAACGAGTCAGAGTGTGGAAATGGTTTTTTCCTCACCACTCTTGGATTTACAAAAGAAAATAATTCTGTAATATATGGACACTACTTAACATATATTGACAAGAACACCATGACTGGCATGGCATCCCATTCAACTGATCACAAGAGGGAAGCATCCTAATCCTAAAAAAATTAGGACAGAGATATTATCAAACATCATATTGAGAGTTATAATCCCAGTATCTCACTCATTTATAGAAGGGAGCATTGCTCCAAATCGGGCGGTATCTCCCAAACGACGTGGGAGCATTCAAAGTATGTATAATGATTTTATGGAATGTGAAAAGTCATGTGGACTGTTCTTACGATTTATATAGAAAGGTCATAAATGAGCTTCATATATCTTTTACAAAACTTGGCCCACGAGGAATGTGGCACATGCTT
>NW_025781954.1:0-37317 GCF_021130785.1 Homalodisca vitripennis | reverse complement strand
CTTATACCGTAATAATACTCATTTCATGATGAAGAGGTTAAATATTAAAAATATAATTAAAAATGAATAATGCTAAATTTTAAATACAAATATTCGTACAAATATTAAAAATGTTTAAAAATATATTATTCGTTGTTTTCATTATTCATTTATCAGTATAAAAATATGTTGTAATTGCTCAATATTAATAGTTAGTTAAACATAGAATACAAGTGAGTAAACACCGAGTGAACAACAGTGAGTTGAACACCGTTGTAAATAATACAGTTATTGCTACGGATAAAGTATATAATTGCAATAACAATTAAACCCACAATATTTTTAAAAACTAATAAATTAGTTAAATTAACTTGGTTCTTTCGTTAAAGGTATTTTTATTGCACAATAAACTAATTTATTGAGTTAATACGGTATCAGTGAGCCAATGCGCCAACTACTACAGTTCCGGCAGAAACGTTCACTCATCACTTCATACGCTACTACAGGCTAAACTAAACTTCCAATAAAAAAATGATTAATTACAAAAAAAATATTCATCTATTTTCACACAACTTTCTCGCTGACAAATTTTTGTCTGACCAAAAAATAAAAAAAATTCTCGCTTACAACTTTTTTCTTGTCATTGTAAACGCTATGTAAAATGTAAACAATAATCAAAATTATTTCGAATTTTTTTTAATATTTAAAAATGTAACCAATAGATTTCCAATATTAAGAGCTTTAATTTGACGCATCTTACAGAATTGTACGACATTGGCTTCACTTTTAAATCGCGAGAGGAAGCCGTAAAGGTCACTGATTTTCGCAGTCTGTTTTCATACTCCGCCGGGACAGTTTTAACACAGCGAGACTGACTTTTTCATTCAGGTTAGTAGTCCGCGGCCAAGTCTACGGTTTAAAAAACACAGCGAGACTGACTTTTTCATGCAGGTTAGTATCATTTAGCATGTCGGTGACGCGAACCGAGGATTTTACCCTCTACCAAAACGCTCAACGCGCCTAAAGAAGTTTTCACTTCAAAAACTTCGCAATATAGGATATAATTTATGTCAATACATGTCTTATGGGCAACTATGATGGCAACGAGAAAATAGAATACCGGTACATACGTTTTGTAAACAAGTAGGATAGCATATATGTAACTTTAACGTGTGACACATTATCACATGTAAACTATTCATACATTAAACCAATAATATAGTTAAATTCAATGTTAAAAGTTAGTGACAATTGACGCATAGTTGTACCAACCTAGTTGCCGGAACTTGTATTGTTTGAACACAGCAATAACAACTGAGTTATTGAACAAAAATGTGAATGTATCATTTTGCAAGACATCTCGGTAAGATCCTTTGCAGACATTAAGCGTCATGGAAGTTTATCACTCAGTACTTTGATACAATTGTCTTATATCTGCCAGGAGGACGTAAAATTTCTATACTGTGTAATGTCTCCCTGTATATTTGAGAGCAGGGCATCGTGAGAATGAAATTAAACTATAGACTTGACATCTTGTATGCAACTTTAGTTATCTTAAAATTACAGTATAATACAAGTTATAAGTAGCTAATAAGGAAAACAGATGTGTAATACTTTTATTGCGTTACGAATTGAAGAAACGTATGGAACACTGGTTGTTTGGTTTGGTAGTAACTCATTTACGTTTTCAACAGAACAGACATACTCATATTGACTTGAAGTGTATTATAAAATGAGCATGCATATGTGCTTGGATACTTTTTGCGCTTGTTTGTGAATAGATCAATGTCATACAGTTAGAGGCATATTAAACAATCCGATAGTATGTACCTATTGCAGGATAATAACTCACATTGACTTATAATATGTTTATATTAATTTTTGAAGTTTTAATATAATACTTATAATATACTAATATAAATTTTTACAGTTTTATCCTATACATAATGAGAACTCTGAGTCTTACCTTACACGCGTCCGGTCCGGTTAGTTGCAGATTACACCGAGAACACAGGATTATGAGACGTATCGACAAGACGATCTTTGTCTTCGCAACTACCAAAAACTGAGTGACGTCCAGTCGCTGGTCAACTACTAACTTTGCTACAACCCCAGAGAGTGCAGACCCTAGCGGGCTAGGTAGGTGGTGGTGGGGGGTATTTTTGGTGGGGGGCTGCGACGATTCACGATGTTAACCGAACTCAGCCTCGCAGTACAGAAAAAATTTAAAAAAGGATTTTAACAATCCTTACAATAGCATACGATAGGATACAATAACAACCCTTATTGGTAGGCATCAGACACATTGCTGTTCAATTATGCATTAGTTAGCCGATCGCTAATGTTAAGTTACTGGAACCGTACAAATTTACAAAAGGCCCATCTAAAGTATAAGACCTTTAAACTTCTAGCACATATGTAAACAAAATAATAGTTTCAGTTATTTAAAAATCACCGTAACAAATCAAGAAATTCTTATAATAATATTTAACTGCAGAATTTAGACCTAGTAAAAAAAACGAGTGTTTAAATGAAATTTATCCTCGCCGAAAATTGTACTCTATAGAATTTTAAATTTTATAATTAAATTAGTCTTCTTTACTTTTAAACTATGCTGAAGACAGTTAACTTTGCTTATATCAAATGAATTTCATTCACAAGTTTTAAGTGGAAAGTATTAGCTTAAGATATGTTATTTATATCAAATCACGGGATTTTCAACTCAGTTTTATGATCTAAAATACCTTTCGCAAAAGCACATTTCAAAAATCTTTATTTTGTTTCTTCTTTGTATTATCTATTATTAGTTATGGTCATGTTGTGTATTCGTGAAGTTTTATTTGTTATATATAATTTTAAAAAAACATACATTTCTAAACATGTACATTTTTAACTTTAAATTATTGTAAATGTTTAGATAGATGCGTCTCATATCCATAAAAATGCCCTCAGCGCTTACCGTATATGTTTCAAAAGAGACTCGAAATAAACCGTCCACTATTTTCAGGGGACCTGTCAGTGCCTATCTCGCCCATGTTAAATTACACATATTGTGGTACACTTTTCTCAGCAACTAATGCATAAAACCTCATGAAATTTTAACCTGATGTCGTATAGTTTCTTTAAAAATAATAATAAGGAATATAAATAGTTTTGGTAGCATGGGTTTTTTTTAATGTCATGTATTTTATATCAAATAAATAAATCAATACCTACAATTAAATTGAAAACTCTTATAAAAACTTCATATTTATTCAAATCTTCTAGAAAAAGCTTATTATTGTTGCTAATAATACTATAAATAACTTGTGAAAGTTTCATAAAAAACCAATAAATACTTTAGGAAATATTGGTACCTAAGTAATAAAATACACAACTTTCGGAAATTCAAAAATAAAAAAAAATTATTGATTATAACTCACAATAATCGCACTTATATCCACTAATGAGCACCATATCCATAGTCTGGATCATCGGATACTTGTTCATTGTCTTGAAGTCTTCTTTTTACATTTAGTCTTGCCGCACGAGCCCTTTTTTCAATTTCTTTCATAGCCTGTTCAGCTTCGTAGACCCGTTTCAAATCTTGACGTTTTAGTCCCACAATACAGTTTGCACCAGATTTTCCACATACCTTTTCCATAACTTTTGCCTTTCCTAAAACTCCCTCATTATAACATATAACAGCATCATACACTCCATTTTTCAATGTTTCTAATCCAACAAAATTATTTTTTGAAACTCGCGTCCAAATCATATTATTGAATGATTCATTCTGATTTTGTGTTTTTTCCATGGACACATTTTTTTTAGCAAGGTAGGATTAGCTAAGTCTTGATAGATGGGCTTGATTACTTCCATGATTGTAGATGGTATATTGTTCTTTGGTAATGGTGGTTCAACATTCAATTCTTTACTTCGATTATACTTACACCACGAAGTTGTGCCTGCTGGGCATAGGCCGTGCTGAGGTTTGTCTGCAGTAGACAACTTATGAAAAAAAAGTAGCCCATACTGCTTGTTTCATCTTATCTACATCATCACAGTTCTGTCTAATGGCTGTTCCATAATAAGTTTGTAGCTCTGTTATTATATTATCAGTCAACCTTCCTTTTCCTGATAAAGGCTTGCCATCGGGTAATGTTACACCCTTGTACTTTTTCCTTCAGTCTTCGGAGCCTACCACCCATACGTTTCTGGATATGTCCAATACATTCAAGTTTCTGTATTGTAATATCAGGTCCATACGGTTTACTATTGTTTACAACCTCAAAGGCTTTACTGTCTCCGTCGCCTAAGTAATTCACATAACGTGTAGGAATATTACCTTTGTCAGAGCGCTCATATATTTTGACAACACCATTTATTTCCATCCCTCCACTGGTTCCTCTATAATTAGCAAGACATCCTTCATGGCTAAGAACTTGCTTACCCTTACAAATATTGCAATACTTAGACATACACTCAACATCAAGTACCTTACTCGTATCTACACTTGTCACGGTGACCACACCATTCAATGATGAGTGACCTCTCTTCTGCCAGGTTCCGTCGAATATTACGCTAAGATCACTGTTATCGTCATTTTTCATTTACAGCTTCTCTTTTTGCAATTTGCATGCTTTCTTTAGCTACTTCAGAAATACATTTACTCAGTTCTTTATTGTAACTATCAAATCTCAAGGGGGGTTGGGGTAAGTTCATTACCGAACAAAAATGTCTGTGCCGCTGAACGTCCTTTGCCGATACTTCTCATCGCATACACTAACCTAATGTTGTTTTCAAAACAACCACTTTCAGTTTTTTCAGAAGTCATAAAATCTACATTAGCATCACAGTTATTGCATATGAGTGATAATCTAGACACTATTCCTTTCCGTTTTTCTGGATATTCAAACAGTTTCTAATGAAAGTTCAGAGAAACACTGATTACAAACCGCAAATGTTGACAGTTGTTTGTTTAGTATTGAAATATTTACTAAAACATTACCATCCTTGAAATTATGTCCATAATACTCAGGCTCTTCTGCACATAGTTTTATATTCTTGAGCTTCTTTGCTGAAGAACTTGGTATACTAGGCCTACCTTCATTGACAGGCATAGGCCTATTGCTATGAAAAGATTCACTGCTAGTAGAGCTACTTACATTATTTGAAGAAGAACAACTATTTACACTATTATTTACAACACTACTATTTACACTATTATTTACTACACTACTGTTTTGTTTTAGTTTTTGAAATATTACGCCTTTTTCCAAACTTTTTTAGTCTAGCCATCTCTCAAAAACACTAAGACAATAAACAGTAAATATTATTCAAAACAACAATTTGACTTACAATTTTGAGGTGATGTTTGCTAACTGGATTGTAGCTGAAATAAAAACAGCTGATTGCAATGATCCAAAAAAATGCTTTATGTAGATTTCATCCATAACACTGTATACTATAATGAAGTGGCCAACATATGTCATTTTCGGCTTCGTGTACTCTTAGTAATAAAACTAATTTTTAATGTGAATAAGTGCACAGAATAACATGTTTTTTGGTATCAATGTATTCAAGAAGAGCTACTGAATTAAAATAAGTAAAAAAAAATTTTTTGTTTTAAATTTGTTTTTTCACTGACAGGTCCCCTTCAGTGTCTCTCTTTCGAAAAACCAAATTGGTCTTGTGTTCAAAGTTTAGCATTCTTGACAAAACAGATTTATTCGAATATTTTGATCAGTAGAGGCAAAATGGAGACAGGCCGATAGTATTTACTGAATTGGGACTTTTTTCCTTATAAATTGCATGCACTTTTGGAACTTTTAGGAGAGAGAGAAAAGAATCATGTTTGAAAAAAATACATGAACTAAATTTGTGGGTGATTTCCAGGGCCGTACGAAGCTTTGGCGGGCCCCGGGAAAGATATTCGGACAGGTCCCGTCATGCCCTGCCTCTGCGCCATTCGTCGACATGGTGGGACTTAAAATAGACGTGTGGCGGGCCCTATTCGGGCCCCGGTGTCCTAAAAACCGGTCTGAGTAAGGTGACTTCAATATATGCTTTGAGCATTTTTTTTATGGGCCACATTGACATCAAATTAATGTCATTAGACTTTCTTTTTAGATTTGGAAGTTGTTGGATTATTTTATTAATTTTTTCCTCAAATACAGGTGCCAGCGCCAGTGAGATTGTTAGGCTCTGTATTATACGCCTTGTGGAAGTGATAAACTAGGATTTCGACCTTAATTTGCAAAAATATATTAAACTCGCTAGCGACCTCTGAGGTATCACTCACAGGTCTATCCCTTATTTGAACTTTTAATTTGTTATTATTGCGGATTTTGTCGTTTATTACGTCCCAGACAGTGTTGGAAATATTTCTTTCGAAGAAAGAATTAATTTCGAAACATCATATGCTTTCGCAGCAGTTATCACTTTTCTATAAGTTATTTTGTAAACTCGAAAAAAGCTTTAAACTGTTCATTGGTCGTGGTTCTATTAATTTCTTTTTTTAAATTAAATTTTTCTCTTGAAACCATGCTTTCTGTAATCCAATTTTCTTTTCTTTTTTTTACCAATTTTAACTATTTTTTTGAGTTTGAGTTTTTTGAGAACATTTTGGAATACAATGATCACAATTTTTGAATTTGTATAGAAGAACAAACCTCCAGTAGACTACATGGAAGCCTGCACGGTTTTATAAATATTATGTCCAGACATTTTGAACTATGTTTTTGAACATTTTTGGAGTTCATAGACACGTTTGGAGAGAACAGTTTGGTTAATTGTAATTATATCGATCACAGCAGACAGGAATACGTACTGAATAGAAAGAAGACTGCAATAAAATATATTATTGGCCCAATATACCTTAGCCGCCGACCTTTTTACCCCATCGTAAACAACATTATTAAAACCTTCCGTATGTCCTAGGCAAAATTTTGAAACTTTAAGATGAGTACTTTGATTACTTTATTACAATTGAAAAAAAGCTATTTTTAATATATGTCGGTTTTTGTCAAGTTTATGAGACAATTAATTATTATAAGGTTTACTGCGGGAATAATAAACCAAATTATATGTCCAGAAAAGAAAAGTATAGTAATACTATTTCCTCTCTGCGTTTTTAGTCTGGAGATTCCCAAGTCGTGATGTTACAATACAATTAAATCTTAAACAAATAGCCAGCCGGGCAGGCTCTAGAGGCGGTCAGGGTGGTACCCAAGAGTACGGTACTTGGGAAAGCAGTTAGGGGACAATGGAATGAGCTGTCAGAGGTTCGGTCAATATAACCTTTGCACCATTATAAATCTCCTTTTCTTCAAGCGGCTTAGACGATCTTTTGTGTAGTTGGTGTCTAGTTAAAGCTTTCAGCAAATCAGAAACAGTCCATTCTAGGAAACTATTCATACTTCTCGGCGACAAAAGCCTCCAAACGGAAAGTTTGAACAATGCTTTAGTTAGTTCCCTTTACGACGTATCTAGTAATTGAAGCTTACTGACTCACGGTAAATATGGACATATTCATCGAAAGACTACAACGGGGGGGAATGGGAATTATAACAGAATTTAAAGATTATGGCCAGGCTATCAAGACATAGATCAGACGTAATATAGTTAATTTATATAATTCTTTTCTTCATTTAATTTTCCATGCTCTGTTAATGCCATTTTGACCTACAAATAAAATCTGTAACAAGCAAAATTAGTTATAATTTATTTGAAATAATTTAATTAAAAGATAATCCATAGAACTTAGATTTATTAACTACACCGTAACCAAGGAAACTAACCCCAGTTCCTTGTACTGTTTTCCTATTTTAACTAATTCAAAATTATATCAAAACAAGCTTATACATATATAGTATTTGTATAGGAAATAAACATTTTCGTCTAAGAATTGCAATCGATTTCTATTCAACACATAACTGGAGAAGAACGAAGGACAAATTTAACAAATAATTAGTTGGTTATTAAAAAAATGACAGAAAAACACATTGCGTCTGATTGAGTTACAGAGTTGGCTAAAAGTTTAGTTTTAGATGACGAAGGATTCAAGAACGTAGCCAGGACAAAATTCTGGGGGGGGGATCCAGACAACTGATATATTCCCATATTGGACAGAGAATAAGGCCCCATTTTGTTCCTTAAAAAGTTCTTGACCCGTTTCTTTGTTAAGAACGATCTTTCAGAAGTACATGTCAGTAGTATTGAATTATTTAAATAATAAAACCCGTTTACAAAGAAAGTATTTGAACAAATGAAAAATTGAAAGGGGGGTGCCGGACCCCTTGGACCCCCTCGCTGGCTACGTCCCTTGGAAAGATTAGTAATATGAAATGCTTAACACAGTATTAGAGTGACATCTTACAGTTAAATACGACGAGAATAATTCACTATTTTACGAGGGAATTTTAGTCACTAGAGAAAGAGAGACCGTAAAAACATTTTAGTGAGCAATTTGCAAATCCGTACTACATTTTAAGATCCTAATTTAAGCCATTCGGTCGTGATCGTGGACGTGAGTGAAAACATACCGACAACGACTCTTCCTGCTGATTCAATTCAATTATTTATTTACACATACGGTTTTTACAGTTTTACAAAATATATTTGTTATAAAGTGTTTTGTCAAGTACCATAGTAGAGTAAATTACAAACAATGCAAGCAAAAGCAAGAACAAGGTATCTTAACTTTCTAAGTTAAAAATGGAACTTACGAAGTCAAAAGTTAAACTCGAGGAACTCTTTCAAAGAATAAAAAACACTGAAATTATTAGAAGTATCCATAGTTATCTCTTAAAATCAGAAAATAAGGTTTCTGCTCTTATTCGTTCGCTGAAGTAGGACCTTACCAACATCCAGTCTTGAACAATACCACAGTTCATAGGCGTATCTAGGATGACCAAAAATGGGGGGGGGGGTACTACTAAAATATTTCCGTACCTTAGTCAAGCTGGGATATAATTACACTCCTCCGGAATATATTAAATGCTAATAATATTGAAAACTGTAAATTTGATAGCCGTCTGATAGCATATTATATTTAACGAAACAGGATTTTTTCGGACATTTACCATCGTTCAAAAATCAGTAACACTACGTTTCGAGATCTGCAATCAGATCTCTTCTTCAGGTCAATAACTAACCTAACTATTACAAACTAGGCTAAAATAAACTAATTATACCAGAGCGATGTGACACGCGTAAGTCAGGAATCACAACCACCATGTTGTGTCTCAACTTCACTAACTCTAAAACATCAACGCTCTTAATAAAAATACTAAACACAACACCAATCATTAAACTAAACTACTACAGAATACAGGTCACAATACGTCTGCATTCGTCGATCAACCACCTACGACTGTCGCCTAGTTTGTAATTACTCATATGTGTTAGGTTAGTTATTTACCTGAAGAAGAGATCAAATTGCAGATCTCGAAACGTAGTGTTACTGATTTTTTGTTTCACTGAACGATGGCAAATATCCGGAAAAAAAAAATCCTGTTTCCTTCACAATCTTTCCATCACCAAAAATAAACTTCAAACAAAGGCATATTATTCTTATTTTATGCCCTAAAACACCTATAATTTAGGCAAAACTTAACCTTTTGCGTTAACTCCCGATAACATAGAAATTTAAAGATAACGATAAATAAAAGAGAACATAGGCTCCGGAATATGGCCATAGCGAATCACAAAATACATCCTCCGCCTCTTAACTAGAATTTACAAATTCTTGAATGAGCTTCTAGGATATGTTACTTAAAAGTGTGGGCGTGTATTTCTGCACTACGTAAATAATGTATATTTTACATTTAAGTGCTTTTTCATTTTCAATCCATGCCATCCCCTATAAAAATACTGGGATATAAATCGACATGTATTTATATAGATGATATATTTACTGTGTATACAATTACACACATTTTGAGACAAAAAATTAGTAATTGTGAGTTTTTTGCTGCCACTGAGCGGTTGACGTCCGCTGCGTGCATTGAGCATAGACGCGGTAGACGCTCGGCGATGAACGAATGTAGACATAGAAAATATGAACTTCAAGTTACATAATTAATACAAAACACGATAATTCGTTAGTTTGATTGTCTGGAAATTCTGGGTTTTCATAGGTACACAAAGTGTGACGGAAACACGTTATAGCGATCGGTAACTATCGTAATAATTAACATAAACAACATTTTGTAATCCTTCACATATCAAATTAGCCTTTTATTTAGCAGTTTCTTACAAGCTTAGAAGTTCACAGGATCTTTAAAAAACAGGACTGATAAATTTTAGTAAGTTTTCAGTGTAAGAGGTGTTGAAAGACTGTTCATTAATTTTTTTATATATGCACTTTTATAGACTATTCAAATGGTTCCATTTAATTCACTAAACAATATCAGGTTATAAGAAGTTGTTTAATCATAACATTAGCAATAACAGACAAGGACTTTAAGCTGGATTTCGGACATTTGCCGTCGTTATAGGTTATAAAAGGTATAACACAACGTTTCGAGGATTTGCAAATCTCTCCTCTTCGTTAGCTGGGGGATGAATTAATACATACAAAAAATAACGAACAGAAAGAAGTAAAGAAGGTAATGAAAAGGGTTCAAAACATACCTCCCCCACCTGACGAAGAGGATAGATTCCAATCCTCGAAACGTTGTGTTATACCTTTTATAACCTATAAGGATGGCAAATGTCCGAAATCCTGTTATCCTTTCAAACCTTCCATCGTCAATAACAAACTTTAAATAAAAAACTTTAGGCTGTTTATGTTTTACAGATCAATGGCCCACCAAAATTAAATAGTTATAAATTAAAGTTTGAACATAAAACTTATTTCTTGAGTAAACTTTGACCGTTGTCAGGGGGGGCTTGATTGTTTCCGATGGCAAAGCTTAGAGGGAAATCTGGAAAATTATCACCTATTAAATTGTATAACTATCGTCATCTAAACTTGAGATGGGTGAATTTCATTTCAACGATATTTGCACACACGATCTCCAATAAATGTGTATAATTTTACATACTGACTTTATCGAAAACCCTGAGATAGTAAAATCTAAATCCATTTATTCCATTAAACACTGTCCAATCTAAATATTTAAACAACCCCTAACCCCCAATTTTTATCGTAAGATACTATATTTCCCGCTAAGCAAATTGTTCATTGCTGAACTTGAATAATTGAACTGACTTCTAACAACATGTGCCGGAAAGAATTTCGCTCCTTGGGCTCATAAACTATCTCGGTTGACATTTATTCAATAAAATGTCCATGGAAATCTAGATTGAGGTCCATCGGGTCATGGTATATTAGAAATTCAGGACTGTTATGTATGAAATGTTGTTCTTGGCTCTAAAGATGCTAGTGGGCCAGAACCGAAGGTAGGGAGGGATAGGGGGGTTCGTTTGCCCCGGGCGGCAAAATTATGGAAGGTCGAGTCGTTATGTCACAACTGTTTACTTCGTTTGACCAATCTCCGCTTTGGTCTAATATTTTATCCTATTACATAGCAGATATTTTATCATTTGCATACTGTCGTGTCGATCGCTGTTAAACTGAACGCTGTTTGGGAGTACCGATGGCCGAGCGGTCTAAGACGTTGGACTTATGAGTCTGAGTTGGAGATAGCGCAGGTTCGAATCCTGTCTGTTACTGTTGCACTTTTTATCACTACCATCGACTACAGGTATATAGTATATTCTGTTTGATAACATCCTCGAACAGGTCAGTAGCCCATGAACAATGCATTAAAAGCCATCGGCTTCTCCTTAAAAGCCGAAAATTACAGAATGAAATAATTATAAAACAAACTGAATAAATCATAAGACATTTTATCATGTGACATATAGTAACACATTGTGTAACTTTTCTGGATTGGTAAAAACTTTTATTACTCTCGGTCAAGTTCTTCAATACCATGTTGTATAAGTTATTACATTTCACATTTTTTAAAGTGAATACATTTCCAAGCGATTATTTTCATACATGAACACACGGACTGGAAATATTTTAAATTTATGATCTGGATATGTTGTTTTTCTCAACTGATTTTCAAAGAAAGCAAATTTTGTCCAACATTTTTCACATGCTGGGAAAAACTGTTTCCAATTATTTTCTATTTTGATGTGTCAGGTTAAACAATTATGAGTGGCAAGATCTACTGCAAATGAAGCATCACGAGGATTGATCACTCTGGCAGCTTTTCTGCAGGCTTGGCCTGGTAAATTATGAACATGTCAATAGCAGATTCTCCGCTTCACTTTCCCTCTGCTTAGCCAATGTGCATCATAATGATCAGAAAAGTCTTAATGTTCACTCTCGATTTCTAAAAGAAAATTCTTAGACTGGCTCAAGGCACAAGACCCAATATAATTTACTGTCTTAATAATAACTTGCATTACTTGAATTTTAAGGATTTTTATTTTATAAGTCTTGCTAGTGAATAATACAATGGCCTTCTCATCTTCAGCACTTTCAACAGCATTCTTAACTTACCCTACTAAGCTTGTTCAGAGGCAAATACATTTACCTCCATCTGTAGTTATTCCGAGTTTTTTTTTTAGATAAAATTGGATTTTAGTAATAGTTTCATTGTCTTGAAACAAAATTTTGTACACTTGACCTTGTTTTATGTTAAGTGTACAGCGCAAATCTGTCCTGTTGTAATATGTCACAGATGAACTATTCAATTCATCACATACATTACAGCCTGCTGTCAGAAGAACACCACGGATTTATAGCTGGACACTATACACCCACAGCTATAATAAACACCTCAAATAAGGAGAAAAAGCAACTACTATCCAATTGGACTATAGTAAGGATTTAAAACAGCTTAAGCCATGAATTGCTGTTAAGTAAACTGTAAAACATTGTCGTAGAGAAGATACATTAAGATGTTATGAAAGTTACCTTCCAAGCTGTGGAATTAACATCAACAGTGAACTGCTGCACTCAAAACAATCAGATCCAAGGATATAGTCATATCCAAAGGAGTACCTCAAGGATCTATATTAGGACCGATTTTATTCATTATATATGAATGTGATTTGCCAGGTTACCTTTGTGGCTACTGAAGGTCTTTTATGTATGCAGATGACACTGCTAGACCTCCAGAATAAAACACTTGAAATACTGGAAATAGAATCTTTTACAGCCATGAGCATGGTTGAACAGTATTGTACTGCAAATTACCTGGACCTTAAGAAGAATAAGAGTCAACAAATTCTTATGAGAAGAAAAAAGGATGAAGTGACAGAAATTCCTAGAGTAACAAGAATGCACCATGCAAAGTACGCTGGAATACTCATAGACAATCAACTTTCATGGAATCCTTACACTGATAAACTCTGCAAAATATTAAACTCTTCACTGTGTATAATAAAGAGGTTATCAGTGCTGACACAGTTGAAACAGCATATTTCACCACTTTTGAGACCCACCTGCAATATGGCTTAGCAGCTTGGGGAATCTCCTCCAAACGAAACCTCAAAAGAGTCCTAGTACTTCAGGCTATACGTATTTTCTTCTCCAATTTAGACCCACAGGACTCCTGTAAGGATGCATTTAGAGATCTAAACATCCTTACAAGAGTTGGGCTCTTCATTATTGAGATACACAATCTCTGATAAGAAGAGTTCACATCCAAAATTTCCACAAGAGTCAAAAACTACACTCTACCCATCCACCGTCTGACCATGTACGAGAAGCAGCCAAATACTTTGGTGTCAAATATTAGAATTCCAGATGAAGTCAAAGTTCACCACAACCAGCATTTGAGGAAGACCATCTACAAGTGTCTGCTGAACCATCCTTTCTACAGTCTAGAAGAATTTGAGTCCTTAACCAACTATCAAAATACTAAATTAACTTATTGTAAATTTTATGAAATCACTGAAATGTGTGTTTGGTATAGGCTAAGATGACCCAATACTATTCTCAATCTATATTGTTAATAAAGAATTATGACTATGACATTACACTTACACTGTTTTTGTATGGGATCTTGAAGAAAACAAAATTATCATCTCAACACATTTATTTCTCTCTCAACTAAACAACAAAGTGCACTAAGATAGGGTAACAACAAGTAGGTGACTAGGTGAGTCAGACTTAAATTAACAGACAAGCAGTTATTTTTGAGAGCACCAATCCCGTTTTGAGGGGATACCAAAATATTATTTGTCCATAAGATAGATGAATGGTGACTGGAGAAACAATAATAAATTAGTTCTTCTTGCAATTAAAAGTAACATAAAAATTGAATATAAAAATTGAACACATATTATTCGATTGCAGACAATGCAACAATTTGTAAGTTTGTTAGTATCTAAAAACAAGATTTTATCTCTTTGGTTAAGGGTTCTCAATTATCCAAAAATGAGTTTACTGGAAAATATTACAAACACAACATCTCCCTGAGCTTTAGATTTCAAAATGGCTGCAGATCTCTCTAATCAGGGTAGATTATGGTATTAAATATCACAATGTAAAGATCATCATCAAACAATTTCCCCTCTGTCCCTCAATTGATGACAACAGACAAGAAATATCAATTTAATTTTTAGTTTTAAATCAAGAATATGGCAATGAAGTCAAATTTCAAGACTTATTTGACTTTGGAGTATTTCTACATTGTTTTATTTGTTGACTTTTTACACTAAAAAAATGGTTTCAAGTCTCAATATTTAGTTTCTTAAAATCTATTTCCATCTCGATCTTCTGTCGAAAGACTCCATTGCAAACTTTTGTTCTTTGATGAAACTGATTTTGAATAAGCATTCAATAGTCACCAATAAAACTTTGAAGTAATCTTCATACTATAACCCAAGCTGGCTTCACACTTGAATGACTGGCTGTAGGGTGTGAGGACACACCAGAGGAACTCCTTTGGGAATTCTTTGGTATAAACAAAATCTGGACTATGAATTTGTGTTATATTTTACTTGTTTCAATATTTTAAATTAGAAGTTTAGTTTCTTTTCCATACAAATGTTATGTTATGCTACCTAAACGTATCACAGTAAAAAACCAAAATTAAGTTTCAAAAAAATTTACACTAGTTTAACCAGAAAGTCGAAATATTTATTTTTACAAACTTTCATATGAGAAATACGAGTATTCTTTGCATATTAGTTAATAATAATAATCCTGATTTTAATTAAAACAAATATTATGGCATCGGTTTCAAATTAATTTTTATAAAAAAACATATTCATTAATTTTATTTATGATATACAATTTTTTGAAATTTTGTAAAATGTAATGACATGGGAATGATAGGTGTGGTTAGTATTTTTGCTGGCTAGCAAACATTTTCTATGGATTAATAGTAATAGAGCCAATTGGTAATCAAATAAATGTAGCTCAAGTTATAGTAAGAAACATAAATATTGTTTTAAAAATTAAGGAACTATAAATTAATTGAAGTACTTGATTGAAATCAATTGAAACTAATTAGTTAATATATTAATCAAACTAAGAGAAAATATCTTAAATATTTATTTAACTTCAAAGTAGTAACCAACTGAAATACAATTTGTTATTAATATTTAGTACATACAATTTTGTTATATCCAACTCAAATACATACTATACTACATGTACAACAATACAAAATAAAACTTTTTGATTTCTCACTTTTGAAACATTGACTTAAAAACAATACATAATTGTCAAATAACAATCTATCATTGTATACAGCACATGGCAATATTTATTAATGTCTGGTTGAATATTGTTTTTTACAAATACAAATAAACGAATAAATGGAATGTAGATTAATAGTACCTGTATAAATAAGAAAAATAATTAAAACCAAATAAATCTTAAAATATAAAGTAACTTTACTTATTAATAAAATAAGAAACCTTATTTTTCTAGATGCAAGAGCTATATTAATATAATAAAATCTCCTGTGATGTGTTATTAAAAAAATAATAATAAAATAAAAAATAAAAAAAGCAGTACCAGTACACAGAGCTTAGACTAAAAATATCACCACAAAATCCTGACTTTCTCCTATTCACTTCTTATATATATATATCATACATAAATAAATGGTGGCTGCTTCAAACTCATAAACACGCTTCTACAACTGATTCTTACACAAAATATAAACTGTACAGTTCATGACTGTAATGTTTCTAAGGTTTATCATAGAATGAGTCATAAATGGAAATCCGAGATTAAGACAAAAATTCTCTTCATGTATGGTAAAGGCAACAAGGCTGTTTGTTATAAAAGAATTTGATGACTCTGGTAGAAATTGTTAAAACAAAGGTAACAATGATGAAATTTTAGACAAACTAGCAAAGAGCTGCAAAGAAGATATAGTCATACCATTAACATTTATAATTAACAAATCATTTCAACAAGGTATTTTCCCAGCAAAACTAAAAACTGCTAAATTTACCCAAAGTTTGTATGGGCCTACTACAGAAACAAGCAGCTAATGTCCAATTTATCTTATTTAATTTAAAAAAATATATAAAAAAGAGCCTTAAATAGACTGCTACTAAACTTTGAACAAAAAAACCCTATTAACTAAAAGCCAACAAAGGAAAGTTAATGAAAGGTGGGTCAAAAGCTACAGCTCTTCTACAATTAATTGAAAATACAAAAAAAGCTGGAAAAAGGCTGTTTGGTAACTAGATTTTAGTAAGTCTGTCAATTCCTTTAGTAGTGACTGCCTACTTGGTAAGTTAAAAACTCTAGGAATTACTGGAACAACATTAACCTGGTTTAACAGCTATCTAAATAATAGACAACAGATAGCTATAACACTATAATCTATAAGAAGTTAAATGTCTCTTTAATAACACTATGACGATACCTTAGGTGTGCTCCAAGTATCTGTGATGGGCACTGTTTTTTTTCTCCTGCTAACAAATTACCTATCAAACCCACTCATAGATATCTGTCATACTGTCATGTTTGCAGATGACACTGTCATTACAGGAGCAGAAATATAAAATGAGCAGATTGACATTAAAGCATATTTTACCTTCAATACGGCTAAACAATACTGTTACCGAATGACGTAGTGTTTAAAGAAAGGATAACTGCAGATAGTTTATAACATCTGCAAAAAAGGAAAATTAACAGTGGACTACCTGATCTGAAGAAAGAAGAAAACATTAAGTACCTTAGAGTTGTGGTAGACAAGAACCTCATATTGACCAGCTTTGTAAAAATCTCAGCTCAGGAATTTACGTCATCAGACGACCTAAACAAGCAATTGGGAGTACAACAGCAAAAATTGCGTATTTAGAGGATATGGGTTTGCAATATGGAGTAGATCAGTCAGTTCAAACCTGGACAGAGTTCTTATCTAACAGAAAAGATTGATTAGATGCCTTTCAGAACTAAACTATCAAGTCAGTTATTGAGAACCTTTTAAAATTTAAAACTGTAGTGGCACTATACATAAGAGAAGTCGTGCTGCATGTAGTTAAGACTAACCAAGACAGGCACAGGAAATAATTTTGTGCTGCCAACTTATCATTTGTTTTTATGAAAACAAAGCCCAGCTATAAAGTAGCTTTGGTTTATAAAAATATGCCTGACAACCTCCACCAAGAAAATGAACAGCGCTTAAGTAAAAAAAAAAAATGGCCGGAAGACGGACCTTTCTACAAGGAGAAATATTTCTTCTTGAGTAAAGAAGAGGTGAAGAATAATTTACAACACTATTACAATTCTCGTATAACATAAAAACACATTTGTTATATTGTTTTCTTCTCCATGAATATGTAACCTGAATCTGAACAAGACCTACGTAACCTAGTGAAGACTTGTCTCCTTGAAGTATAGAAAAAGTTTTACTATAACTTTGTCTGTATATTTATGTTTTACGAGCTAATACTCTGATACTGTGTAACATGCTATATGTAACAATTATTCAGAATAGAACAAAATTAGTCGGAATCATTGCCAAAGAGAATTTTAGAGACATGTACGGATTCATCTGGAAGCTCTGATTTATGAGATGGCCAGTCACTATGTTATGGAGGTAACTGTATATTACCATTAAGAAGAATATAATTCAGGATGGTAATATAAGACAAGAAGTATAGACACTACTTTATTCAAAACAATAGTTGAGAGCTTCTGAAGATATACCAGAACAGATTGGTGCCATATTATTTCCAGAGGCATTCAATCAACTAATAATCCGTATTAATTAAAGGCTCAAATGAAATTCTATCTGATGCTAAATGTTTTCAACTCTGTTTGTGACCATATGGTAAACCGTTGGGAAAATTTAACCATGAATATAGGAGAAATCATATGGATAATTATAGTAATAAATGGAATACAATTTTTTCTAATTTAAATAATTTATGCCTACCATTCACAACTGCAATAAAAATTTTTAACATTGTTTTGAAGCAATAGAGTTATAATTATTATACTTGCAACTTTCCATAACAATTAGACATAGAACAAACCGTGATCACTTATCAATGTGTAACCTAAATATTCATAAAATTGACACAGATTTTGCTATGTTTTATCAGGTAAATACTTATAAAAATAAAGAACTGGACATACTTAATTTCTTTTTACAAAATACTCTGGATTACACAGTTAATTATTGAATGGACAAAGTAAATATTTAATAATTAATATTATTAAGTACAATAAATAATTAAGTTAACTTTACCATATTTTACTATAAATTTAATAATTTTGAAGTACATAAAATTTCTAGTTTATAATTAGATTTATGATTTGCATTTTCATGCTTGACAAATATTTGCTGTAATAATATTAGGCCGTTTAAAATTAAAATTAAGTATAGTATATTTTTTACAAAATAATATATAAGTAAAAAAAATTAAAACTATGGAATGTGTAAAATATTCTGAATTAATTATTAGTATTAATTAAAAACCTTGATATAAAGTCATGATACATTATAATACCGCAATATGTTACTTTCTGTGAAAAAGCGATGTAAAAATATTTTTTCTCAAAAAAAGTAATACGTAAATTGTGTTCATACAGCTGTGCCATACCACAATTAAATGGTAGAAGCAAAATGACACACTTTAGTTAATTGTGAAGTGAGGATGAATTAATTACAACTGGTAAACGTAACTATTAGTTTCAGTGACAATGTTTACATATATGTGTTGGTGATTTTATCGTCATATTAACACTAAATCCTATAGCTATTTTATAACATCACATATTGAATAATTAGTAGTACCCAAATTATTAATAAAATTAAAAATACTGTATTGATACTGTGCGTTTTATACACTATAAATAATGAACTGTTTGAAAATGGTACATATTATTGCACACCTCTTAGATGTGTTCTTGAACACCTGAAAATCAGCTTATCGAGATATCAATAAAAACCCTTTGAGAATGTAAACATCTCTAGTTATAAAGTATAATACTGGTACCATAAAAACAAAATTGCATAGTTACTAAAACTGGACAAAATACTGGAATTATAACTGAGGTTAAATTTACAAACGAAAACCTTGTTACTATTGTACAAACACCTATTTATACAGAACATAATCGTACAACAGATGTGTAAGTGTAGAATAGTGCATTTGTTTTTCTCATAAACAAACAATAACTGTTAGTGACATGGTGTCTTAACACAGTGAATATTTTTACTTAATAACCCCTGTTCATCTTATTAATGTACAACTGACACAAATACATAAGCTCTTAAGATGTATAGCTCTGAGATGAACTTGCAAACAGAAAAAAAATGTTTAAGTGATGTAACAGCTGAAAGTGACAGAAACGACAGACACACATTTATCACTATAATAGAGCATATAACTGTATTGACTCTAACAACATTTCACAATCATTACTCCAACACAATTTCCTATCATTCATTCGGTCTATTGCTATCCGCTAATCACTTATGTTCCGCACACAATATTTGTCAGAGCACATTACAACTAAGCTGGAAAGCTTGGGCAGAGTTAATAAGCGTTGGACAGTTTACATCATTCAATATGTAATTAGAAATTCTCATGAAAAGTAAA
This sequence comes from Homalodisca vitripennis, assembly GCF_021130785.1. Lineage (NCBI taxonomy): Eukaryota > Metazoa > Arthropoda > Insecta > Hemiptera > Cicadellidae > Homalodisca > Homalodisca vitripennis. The sequence goes on along the minus strand of NW_025781954.1, from coordinate 17,307 downwards.
GCAAAACAGAAACATTCTTCAGTAGGCTAACAATACAGAGCTAAGACTGTAAGATAGAATTATTATTAGGTAGCCTCATTATTGTTAACCCCTTGACTGCCGATTAACACGTTCCAAACAGCTGCTTCGCTACACGATACCAGACAGCTATAAGATTATTTGAACTACTAAAAATCCACAGTAGTGGTGTTTAATTGCTACTACACTCTGACGGTCAACTAAAGAACTATCAAGAAAGCACATGGCGAAGTCTTACCTACACGTTAGAAACAAAACGTTGTCCCTAGGTTTTTAATTGCGCATTTGAAGTTGCTACTGTAAGTTTTTTACTTTCTATTTCGATTGTGGTTCAGTCGGTATGGCAGGAGTTATTTGTAATAATGATAAAGACGTTTTATCAATTTTAGACTTGTTCAGATGCGTTGTTGTGAGTTAGGCATTCAGCAGTATATAACTTTTCTGAGAATGATGGTGATCGGGGTATGAACTCAATTTATTAATTATCACGACCTGACGTAATGAATCAGGAAATTCTGGTGGCAGTTTAGTAAATGAAGATGTGACTGAAGTTGTTCATGGTGGATGAGAAACACACTACATGTATGCTGACTCTATGCACGGCAAATATACCCGGCAGTATCAGTTGACAGCATTGTTGAAAACACTGCACTTAAAGGGTTAAACTAGATATTAGATGAAGAATCTTGGAGCATTGGAAAATGTTTAATTTAATATCACTAGTAAATAAATACAAATGTTTAAATATTAAATTACTACTTGCAATAATAACAAACACTGTGTGTTGTTTCCGACACCAATGAATTATTAACAATTTGAACCATTTTTTTGGATTAATAAATACAGGAAGCCTTGCCCTTTGTATATTTTATAGTTATGAAAAACCTTTTTAGGAACCTATTAAGGTTCTATCAATTTGACTATGACTGTACATAAAAGTAAAGATTATTATTTTCATAGTTTCTTCTGTTCATCATCAATGAAGAATGTAAAACAGTGAAAATTACAATAATAATTACATAAACTATAAATAATACTGTAAATTAAGTATACACCAATACATTGCTTTTTGTACAATAAAATAAACTAGTGTTAGTTGATAATACTGCACAACATTAATACAATTATAAATTAATAGTATGGTCAGCTGAATTATACTAATACTGTAGTGAGTACATGGACACTTCAAAACATTTACGTTTTAAACAAAACATAAACCCTACCAGAATACTTATAATTCCAATATTTTCCTTTATGACATGTGATGGTGCAATTTAGATATATTAGACCAACTTATGTATTACACCTAATTCCTGTCCCTTATATATATATATATATATATATATATATATATATGGATCTAAATAATTGTATTTGCATCTGCTTTTACTTATGTTTTAAGTAGTCTAAATGTTTTATGTTTCTATTTCAGGCTATTTAGCTGCAACATGTAAAAAAACATATGTGGGAAATTTATTTCTCTCTAACCGGACTTCATAAATTATATGCAAAACCTTAACAATAAAAACTTTGGTTATTATTGAATGTGTGCGTATGTTTCCTATACAGAACCGCCCATCTGCTAGAGGTAAAAAAAAACAACTTCGTCATGCTTTCTCTATATCCTTAAACTGTAGTTGTATGAAAACTTATATCAATAACAGTTGAAAATTCAAGTTCACAATAAGAATGTTATTAAGTTTTGTCTAAGTTAGAAAAACGTCTAAAAATTAGATTAGGGTTTTAGATAGTTTATGATTATAAAAGATTGCTTTGTAATGAGGAATTACCAAGTTTTCGTTTTGTACGATTTTTGGAAACATTCAAATTAAACCTTAGGCCAAACGAGGAAGCACTTAACATTAAAGCAGTCTCTAACAAATGTGTTTAACACTTCTGATTCTACTTCTTTGGAATAATTAAGTACATTTGGAAGCAAGCAAACTTAACTCTTAAAATACTCGGTATCGCAGCGTTGGACCTCACTAATGACATCACATAAGTTGGACTATCACATACAGCTTTTCTATATACATAAGATATACTCGTTGGATATACACTTCGATAAGCAGGTCAGTCGTTGCTCTTCTTACCGATGTATTTTCTTCTAATAAACTGGAATATGTAGAAAATGAAAGCGAGAGATATCAGGTAGAGAGAGAGAGTGCAAAATTTGACATCGCGCCGTGGCTTAGGGCTGGTGACGACACAATACGTTATAGCCGACCCCAGTCCAAGCCGCATAACCAAGAACATGGCCACGAATAGGAGCTCCACGATGGTATGTGCCAGAGTGTTGTTGTAGCCTGCAGTACGCAGGAACCAGCGCATCTGCAGCAGAGGGTTGGTCATCTCCAGGCTCAATATCCCTGCTACCTGTAACAACCCCCCTTTTATCGTCATCTCCAGGCTCAATATCCCTGCTACCTGTAACAACCCCGCTTTTATCGTCATCTTCAGGCTCAATATACCTGCTACCTGTAACAACCCCCCTGTATCGTCATCTCCAGGCTCAATATCCCTGCTACCTGTAACAACCCCCCCCTTTATCGTCATCTCCAGGCTCAATATCCCTGCTACCTGTAACAACCCGCCTTTTATCGTTATCTCCAGGCTCAATATCCCTGCTACCTGTAACAACCCCCCCTTTTATCGTCATCTCCAGGCTCAATATCCCTGCTACCTGTAACAACCCCCCTTTTATCGTCACCTCCAGGCTCAATATCCCTGCTACCTGTAACAACCCCCCTTTTATCGTCATCTCTAGTCTCAATATCCCTGCTACCTGTAACAACCACGCCTTTATCGTCATCTCCAGGCTCAATATACCTGCTACCTGTAACAACCCCCCTTTACCGTCATCTCAAGGCTCAATATCCCTGCTACCTGTAACAACCCGCCTTTTATCATCTCTCCAGGCTCAATATCCCTTCTACCTGTAACAACCCCCTTTACCCTCATCTCTAGGCTCAATATCCCTGCTACCTCTAACAATCCCCCTTTTATCGTCATCTCTGGTCTCAATATCTCTGCTATCTCTAACAACCCCCTTTATCGTCTCTTGAAGATTGGTAAGCGATTGTTCACAAAAAATAAATATCTATCCATATAAAATATTTTTAAGCATTTGGTCACATTTTGTTTAAAATTTAGTTATTGAGCACTATACAAATAACAATTAATTAAAAGATCAAAACTCAACAAACAATTAACCAATAACTGTCCCTAGGTCTTATCAATATTTGGTTATGATTGGATCTGTACCTATTAAATAATAACATTTAAATCTAGATTGTAGTTAGGTGTTAGGTTAGTTATTCAACCTAAGGGAGAGAACAGATTGCAGATCTCAAAACATACTATTACTAATTTCTTATATCACTGAATCACTGAATCAAGGTAAATGTCTGAAAAAACTGTTACTTTCAAAATTTTTCCATCGTTGAAAACAAACTTTAAAAACGTTCGTTGAAGTTAAAAAACTTATTTTTAAAAAGGGCATATATAAGTCAAATTTTCAGCTAACAGACAATAAAAGAGTAGAGAAATACTTACTGCCTCACCACCCGAAGTCCGAGTAAAAAGCACCGTCCCAATGGATATTACGCTGACAACATGATGGAGGATCATGATGGCTGGTTCTGTCTGATGATACAAGCTCCAGCCCAGGTCATACAGAAAGTACCCCAAACTGATTTCCAGTGTTATGTCTTGCAGTAGGGTATTTCTCTCACCTGGACAACACCTGATTATGTTGGTCTTTAGTGATAGAGAGTCATTAAGTGTAATTCTATCTGGATGTAAAGTCCAAATAATTATTCAAAAGGATACAGCCATTAAGCCAAAAATAACTTACTGTACAACTACAGACACTTATACATGCCCATTTTTGAGTTCATCGATATTAACAGCGGAAAAAAGTTGATAAGTATATTGACAGGATTAAATATTAACATTTCATGGCTGCAGTATAATAAGAGGCCACTACCATAATAGAATCATAGAATCGTCCTTAAAAACAGTAAAAAGTAACTAAATGTTAAACTGTTTTGTTTGTTACATTTTATAGATACATGACGTAGATATTTTTATATAATGTAATTCGTGTCAACATTTTGGTTTCTATAGTTTAGATAATCATAAATATGATTCTATTGCGGTGGTGGCCTCTTTATACTGTAAGCCAATTTTATTACTGTCTGCAACACAACAACAACAAACAATAATCATCTCCTCTATTTGCAAAACTAAACACTTATATCATAATAAATATGAAGCAAACAGTTTGTATTTGTCAAAAATAAATAATTTTGACATAAGTCAGTTAGGTATTATATAGTTGATAAGTAACAAATTTTTTGTCTTAATCTATTTATAGACTTTTGATATAAACGTTTTCAGAGACGTATAATTTTTTTCCTAAAGCTGATTTTTTTAGTATGACGATCTGAGACATATTAAAAAGTAAGAGACATGACAGTGTCAGAGAGCCATTTGACGACTAGTGATAAGAAGGTTCAGTGTCCATATACCACTGTTCTTCTTACCTTATCCAAGCTAGGGAAGGGAGGCGCTTATGTGACCTGAACTAGAGTTTTAGATACTATCTCAAGGGATTTTTGTCTTTTTCTGAACTGCCAGTGGTGTTGAGTGGGACCAAGGGAGCCATTACAGCTCATACTGACGGCCAGGGGAATTTCTCATACGTATTTCTCAATGATCAGATCACATTGATTGATTTGGCAAAAGACAGTACCTGCCATTAGAGACTGCCATTCGTGGCACTTTTCATGCCACTTCACACTGCTAGCACAATAAGAAAAACATCCTTTGATACAGTACTCAAATTCAAGATCAGACCACATTAACGCTCTAATCTTGATTGGTATTGCATTAATATTAACAATTTATTAATTGATCGATTACAGTAATAAAATAACAAGGATAAATTTAAACTCTTATCAATATATAATATGAATTAGAATCGTCATCATGTACAAGACTGGTTTGACCATTTCCCTATTGCCAGTGAGAAATAAAGTACCTGCAAAATTATTGCATTTATTTGTTTGTTTTATACATATTTAACTCATGTCTGACCTGAAGGCTCAATACTCCAAAGATAAGGGATATATTTAATACATATTCATTTTGAGTGATAACGTAGGTGATCATTAATAATGTAGCAAACCTGGAGATTTTGTAGGGGTCAGGTCCCTGCCAGTAACAACCCACCGATAGTGTAACTACGGTCACAGCATGGACGACAGTGACAATACGACAGTAGAACTCGGCAGACTGCTGTCCCCATATCTTAGTCTTTACAAGAGCAAAGTACAATACAGTCCACCAGATTGTGCTAAAGGCCAAGTTCCGGCAAAGGCTGCTCAATGATTCTTCATTTGGTTCCACCATGACTATCTCTACCAACAAAAACAATAATTTAGACATAATAAATTCTAACAGTATAAAATGATTAATGCAATATAACCATCTCATTATAAGCTAACATTTCTGAGATTCAAAAAGGTTGATCACTGTTTTGATTGTGTGAAGGCTGTCTCTTAATAATACGTTACTTGAAAATAAAATACAACCAAATTTATACTTACATAATTCAGATTTTCCCTCATGCAGTTGTTTATAGGCTACATAAAACCTAATCACTATTTTATTGGCACTAGGCAGAGGAATGTAATACATACAAGATAAGGTACCGTATATAATTATTAAGTTAAGATAATTATTGCTCAATCATTATATCAATACAATTTGCTAATATACTATTTGTAACTAAAACAGTAGCTTGAAGTCCTAATCAACAACATTATAACACCTGATTGTTATCAATTTTATCAAAAGTGACTATCGAGTATCAACTAACTCTCTAAAAAATTTTCAGTCAGTCAGTCGAACCCGAACCCAGCCAATAGTGACAATCCCTCCCACAAGTGAACAGCTGTGGGGTTTTTTCTGATTTGCCAATTGGTCGACTCTAAATACTATTCATGATATTTTAGAGTTAATTTGTTGGACGGTGTTGCAATAAGTTTTTAACACTTATTGTACCCACGTACAAATTAGGACAATTAATAAGTCCCACCGATAAGTTAGTAAGAACAATATTTGATTTTTATATCGTAAAGAAAAACAAAGTGAGGCCAAGTTCCGGCAAAGGCTGCTCAATGACTCTTCATTTGGTTCCACCATGACTATCTCTACCAACAAAAACAATGATTTAGACATAATAAATTCTAACAGTATAAAATGATTAATGTATGTAATATAACCATCTCATTATAAGGTAACATGTCTGAGATTCGAAAAGGTTAAACAACGTTTTTAATTGTGTGTAAACTCTTTCTTACTAACATATTACTTGAAAATAAAATACAACCAAATTTACTTCTGTGGTTTTGATGAAAACGCTATTGAATGGGTGAAGTCTTGTCTTGTATGAAGAAGCCAAGTTACGATGGTTGAAAACAAGACATCTCGTTCTGTAGTTAGAAGGCGAGGTATATGTCAGAGAAGTTGTCTTGGCCCTGTACTATTTAATTTGTAAACTTCCTTATGTGTATTAACATTGTGTGGCTCATATGTATGATAAACTGCCAGATGCACTGGTCTTATCATCCTAGCTCAGTCTGGGAAGCCATCTCCTATTTTAATTCTGACCTTGAAAACATCACTCTGAATAGTGGTTTGTAGAAAATGGTCTAAAGTTAAATATAAGCAAGTGCACTGCCCTTCACGCCATCCCATACAATATGGTACGGGCATTGATGGGCAGGAGTGTAGCGATCACTCTTGATGGCGAGTTTTTGACAGTGTGTGATCAAGTCAAAGTGCTCGGTATCTTGCTTAACCTTACATGATCGAATCACGTCTTTTATGCTATCCAACATGTTCGTAGCAGACTGAGAAACCTGTACAGATTCAGAAGTCTGCTGCCGGAATTCGCTAAGCTTTAGCTCATACTGTAATAATAATAATACAGATCTCTATTATGGCAACAATTGTCTAAAATTGCATACAAATGTCAGTGTTATAGTACAGAAGGCATCGCATAAAATTATACAAACAAACTACCATCCTCTTGATCACTCAATCTTTCTCATTCACTCGTGTCAGCCATTCTTGATACAAATTACATGTGAACCAGGAGACTGGTCGTGTTAGTTTGGAATTGCATCCCAAATACCATTATAAACTCGTAAACTTAATAGATCACCCTCGACACCAAGAGATGTTTTAGCTGAGCTTTGAATTGTTTGGTGTCATTTAATTGTTTTATTTCTTCAGGGAGTCTATTTAATAGCTCGACACCTACCTCGGAGGAGAAACGTTCAAATGTTGCAGTGCAGTTTTGTGTTGTTGTACGCGGAAGTTGTCCCTGCCTCTAGTCTGTATTGGTGAACGTTCCTGCCTTGTACCAAATCACACTTGAATCCACCAGTACAGGGCACGTCAAGGATATAAACCAAATGCTTTCATTGTGATTATCCCAGGTTAGCCCTCAATCAAGGTGTATCCTTCAGAACTTGGTAAATTAGTTTCCTCTAGAAAGACATCATCCGCCATCACGCTTACGAGGTTCTCGGGTTCTTGTTGCCAAAGGCAAAAGTTGATTGCGTTTATTTATAACTGTTGGCCCTCAGATTTAATGTTGACAAATACTGAATACGTGGATTCAGAGTTAAACATAACTCGATTTTCTAATTCGTGTTTTGTTTTAACTCTAATGCAGGGAGTTGTATCATCAGCTTGTTGAGCCCATTTTCACGCCAGGATCGATGAGTTTAACCAGTCGATCCTCTTTACGGTGACTTACTACTGCTACCCTGCTTAGGGTAATAGAATATAGTGGGCGGGGTAGTAAGGATCTTATTCAGAAACTTTAAAACTCTGATATACCAATAATTTTTAATTTGAGTCGATTCAATCCCTTAATTCATATTGAGATGCTGCCAATGGAATCCGTTCGCAGGCTACTTACGTTCTGCATGGCCCACAAGGTCCTATCAAACTAGAAACCAAATTACTTGAGCGAGCGACTGCTGTTCCGGGAGAAGGTCTCGTAACCTACCTCTCGCCGCAGGTATTTGCTAGATTTTCGTAAAGTCAAACTTGAAGTCAGGAGTAATCAACGACAAAACGCAGAGTTTGTTGAGACATCGCTCATCACGAGGCTAGAGTCAAGACGGCACTGATTCAGCCAATGAATATACAAAGGGGGTTCAATACCCACGCACCTTGTTAGAGAGAAAACAAAACCGCATCTGCTACTTCATAACGGGATGAGCTACAAGAAGAGATTAGTATTAAAAACGAGAGGACGAAGGGCGAAACCTTTGCCGAGCTACCGCTACCGGAGCATCGAGCACGTCATGCTTAGATCGACTCCGACGGTAAAACTGACTGCTCGTGCGTCTAAGGGACGCTAACAGAGAACACGCGATGAGATCCATCGATTGGAGAACCTGGTAGTTAAATCGGACGATAGTTCCAAAGTCACTGAATCAGCTAACTGTTTTTATATTGGAATTTCCTGAACTATTTTAACTTATAGCAATGAGTCTTATTCTTAATACCAAAACTAAGCATATTCTAACTGAATATTATTGTAAATATTAAACCATTGTATCAAGTAGTGAATTATAAATACAAAAGCTGTGGAGGTATTAAAACCAATACTGATCTGTCGTGGGACTGGGATTTATCCATATTTCTCGTTCACATAGTTTGTATCGGCATAACATCAAGACTACAAGACATACAAATTTGAATATTTTAATGCATAAAATTAATATTTTTAAACGCATTTAAAAACATCTATTCTCAAAGATTACAGTGAAAAGAATTGACACGAAACATTAATTACAAAGCAAAAACACAATAGGAAATAGCAAGGCACCCTAGTAAGCAATGAAAGTCTACGTTTATGCAAATACAAAAAAATATTCCAACAGAATAAGAATAAGAATAAGAATATTTATTTGCCATTCGGCCATAGTAGCAATAGACATCGTCAGGTGTTTAATTTACTTAAAACTAAAAAAAATACGGTTTGCCAAGGCACTGGAAATTGACAAACTTAACAGTTTAAAAATATTTTAACAACAACAACAATAAAAACAAGTTAAAAATAGCAAAAATAACAAATATATAGCAACAGCCTTGTCACACAACAATAAAGCAAGAGCTTACGTCATCAAACCAGCAAGGTGTGTCAAAAAGCAAAAACTTAACAATTCTAAAATGAATATAAACAGTAACAAAAAAAGACAAAAATAAATTCAAAAATAATAATAACAGCCATGTGATTAACAGCAAGTCAGAACAATAACAATAAAAGAAACAACAATAACAAGTCAAAATATAGAGTCAGCAATATCACAGTCCATGAACTCATTTAAAGAATAAAAAGGGTGGTTTACTAACCAGTCCATCAGCTTTCTCTTGAAACTCTTTATATCAACTGTATGGGCTTTATGGCCTAATTATTAAAAAGTGTAATTGACATTGCATTGGCATTTGACTGTGTTTTACTAAGTCTAGCAAAATCTTTATTTATTTTATAACTAGTTCTAATATTGTAGGAATGAAGTCTACCTCTTATAACATAATCACCTAGATTAGATTTCACATTGACAACAAGTAAATAAATATATAAAACAAACAACAGTGGGTATAGACTCTCTAATGAATAACGGCTTACAACTAGTTCTTTGGTCTGAGTCAGTGAGCACTCGTACAGCTTTCTTTTGGAAATGGTTTGTTAGCGGTTGGATTGGAGATTTGAGGTTATAAAATAAAGCGTTTATTCTAGAGTTTAGTAATTCTGTGAACGTTTATAAAATAAAAATTAAAATTAATTTTGATACTTAAGTGTGAAAACTATTATTGAATATGAGTGAACCTTTAGTATTTGCATTTTCATTAGTTGATACTGGGGCAGTTCTGTTCTTGCTGGTATATTTTGTATCCTTTTCTAACACCGTAAGCCTTAGGTGTGCCTGCTTATAATAATTCTTTATAAGTATGAGTGTATTACTAGTACCTTTTCTATTAGTCTAATAAATTTAGTGGTTTTATTGCTTAGTGCTAAAGACCTTACTGAAGGCCTTTTTTTTTGTAATTCATTATATTGTAAACAATAGCCAACCATCAACTATTTTTTTAAAGTGGATAAAATATGAATTTCTTAACCAACGATCTGATGACAAAACTAGGCTATGTTCCTTAACACTAGATATCTGGCTGCAGTGTAATAAGTGGGGGGGGGGGAGGACTTTAATAAGCGGCCTACACTACTTATATTCGATTGCTGGGTAGGTAGGGTACGATAAGCGGACCCGGTTTTTTATATAGAAAAATGTTTATCATCGATACCTAATATTCGCATCTCAAATTCTAGACTATCAATCGATATAAAAGTATCTATAGTCCTCAATAACAATCATATATTTTAAATTAAAATATGAATTTTAAATAATATTTACAGTGATCCAACAAATTATTATAACCAAAATTAGGAAAAACTGAAGACGACCATATTTGCTCCTCTCACAGTTACAGTTGTTTTCTTTCCCACAAATTTCACATAATGGGTTTTTCGGTATGAGTCCAACATGTTGGTCACGAAAATCATGTCTTATCTTTCAAAGCAATGTCATGTAGTTTTTCTAAAATTGACTGCCATTTTTAATAATAAAATGTTACTTATATATAGAATTGAAATATTACATTACGAGTATAATTTATAAGTGTTTACAGCTGTTGATATAGATTATTTAAGTTAATTGTTAAAAATAATTCATCAGTATCGATTGATCATATTGATGGGTGATGATTGGCAATTTCGATATAAAAAACTGGATCCTCTTACCGTACCCTACCCGATTGCTCTTATTTAAACAATTTGATATACTATCCAATTTCAATATGTAAAAATCACATACAAATAAGAGTTATAAATAATCATAACAAGAAGAATCTTGTACATTACAATTTTAAAAACATATAAAATTTAACAATAATATAAAACTAACTATGGTCTAGAATTAGATATCAAAGAAGCCTTTTACAATATTACACAACTTGCCCAGCTTGATATCAACGAGTAACCGCTTTTGTGAAAATGGAGGAAAGAATTCTCCCCATGGGTTCCAGGAGCCAAATCCATATGTTGAAGTCGCTTGTAAGAAATATTATCACATATTTTCCTCATATTCATCACTATTTTCAAAGTTTACAAATTTTAGTTACTTCTTGCTGTTTATTGTTTACATTACAATTACTATAAGTAATAAGTTCAAATCATATGCTAAGGCTGTTAAATCAATTGTAATATCGAATTATTCCTTTGGATAAAAACAATTGAATCATTCGATAATAGCAATTGAATAATGAGTGTAGGCCGCTTATTAAAGTGTGTACCATGATAATCGAGTCAGCAAATCAAATTATTAATTAGAAATTATCTAATTAAAAACCATTCTTGTTATAGTTATTTACAAATAATAAAAGCTAGTTGTTTTTAATGTATTACAACAATTACTGAGTATTAGTGCGGTTAACATCCGGAGTAGCCAATCAAAAGCTTCAACGTTATTAACGTGTACTGCTCGTCCTTCTGAACAAATATAATATATTGATATGATTTTAGGGGGTGGAAATGACATATAACATGGTTTTAGGGGATAGGCCTATGTTCATAAATAATTTAGTTTAAAATATTTTGTTCTTCTGTTTGTTTGCTCTGTGTCACGATCTGTATGCTTCAGTGTTATCTGTGGCTGCGACCAATAGCGTTATCTGAGCGCTATGGGGCTGTGGTCCAGTGCTGCATTAGATATCGTGTACTGCAGTTTGAAGCAAGCTTGTTTCTTTTACTAATATTGGATCAACCATCAAACTAGTTCTAGTTTTACTCAGAGTGTGTGATGTTTGTCTGAATGTTGTTTCGGACATGTTCAAAGTCTGCGTAAATTGCATTTTTAATTGAATATTGAATTTTTTTTAGTGTCTTTGTTTATCGTGCGAAAAGTGTGTTACTTTAAACCAGGAGGTTTTGTAAGAGTAGTAGAAATTAAGTTTTAAAATATATGTTTTTGAAAGGACATGGCTGGACATCAAGACCTGTTTCGGTTTGGTGACCACTCTATGACATTTGAAGCCACCGCAAAAAAGTTATATTTTGTGAACATGTCCAAAATTGTGCAATGGATTATGTTGGATTGACAACAAACCCATTGCACATAAGAATGAATAATCATTGTCGTTCGTTTTAAAAAAGAGGATGAAAAAATTGGTTTTCCCAACACGCATTAGGCCATCAAAAAATTTTTTTAAACAATGTTATTCACTGAAAGGTATTTGCAAAGTACCCGAAGATGGAAACAAAATTTACTTAGAAAATTTTAGAAAACAGTCCCATCAGTTAATGTATTAAAATCAAAAGTACTCTTTGGTCTGAATAAAAGACTAATTAATAAATTGTTTTCATTATGTATTCATTTTTTTCTAAGTTTGTTCTAAATTCTTTCTCTGTTCATGATATTTCTATTTCTCTTAGCTGTTAAACACATGTTCAAAAAATTTCTGTTTATTTATGTAAATGTCTATTTACTTATGTTAATTTTTGTTTGATTGCTGTTATTATTATTTTTGTAATATACCTTTTTGAAAACAGCAAATGTAGAAATATTAAAGGAAGTTTTTTTATTGAGAAGTCTAATAATTGTTATATATATATATATAAACATTTTTTATAAAGTTTGTTTATTATAAAGTTTGTTGTTAAATAAACTTTAAAATAAAATAAAGCTCACAAAAATATTTTTTTAAATAAAAATTTGTTGATGGGTGTAAATTTTACAAAATTCCCTAATATCAAATGTTTAACTACTAACAATAACACACAGAAAATATAGTTTACATCCCACTATGTGGTATTAGTTCCATGTATAAGTATATTAAAATATTTCTAAAACTTCATTTACATAAAAATACGTACAAACAGATCCCCGAAAGATCAGCACTGTCGGGATTTTGGATAGCCATCACTGATGGCTTTAGCAATAGGGGTCACAAAGCAAAAAGGGAGTAAATATATAATTTTTTTGAACCTGAGAAAAACCTCAAGAAAATGTGGATTTATCTTAATGCATCATCATCACTATGGATATATATAGCAGTGTCACTTGTATTGTATCTTAAAATATTTCAACTCATTCATCAATAATTAGAATTGTAAGTTGGCCCTAAATAATGAATGTATTCAAGATTTTTAATTAAAAAAAAAAGAGTTTGGTTTTTATTGTCAATAAAAGATCTGAATGTACCAAGTCCAAGTTATTTTTAAATTAGATTTTGTATGTTAGTAAATAAAAAGTAACTATTTTGTATTTTTTGAAGTAATGTTTTTTCTTAACATGTGATTAGGTTATAACACTTTCAGATCTAGAATGTGATTATCTGAATGCTCAACAATGCTGTTCAAAAACTCAATATGGTAAGTATTCCATATTTTTTACTGTGTAATTTCTTTCATTGTTTCATTTTGCTTGATTGAATCAACCATTTTGACAAGCAAGTTATACTGTGTACATTAAATTTTATTCCTGATAAAAGTATGTGAATATACTAAGGTCATTTTAAAAGTAAGATCCGATTGCGCTTTGTGCCCCGTACATCATGTCGCATGACATTCCCGTTCAAGCTCAGCTTTGGCCAGTCCCCCCACTATGCCGCCATTACGTTTCAACATCTCTGCCGGTGTTGATAGTGTTGGTTATACCACTCTTTGGTTGCCATGTCAATTGATTAATACCGCCAATTGTGAAGTGCTTACAAATTTGGTACTTTGGGGGATTATACCGACCACACTAGTATGAAGAACACAAAAATAGAAATTTATAGAAACAAACATGATAGAACTGATAAAAAAAAACAACTCTTCAATTACAAAATTACAAAATTACAAAGCATTTCCAGGTATTGTGATCGCTGTTATCTTATCTTTCTCGAGAATCCTGATTACGGGCAGGCGCCGCGCGGCATCACGTGATTTTGCACGGTACATAATTGCCTTTCCATTACAATTCAATTTATATTTCTGATTAGCCCCTCTAGAATTTGATATATTTTACTGATAGGTACTATCTCGAGGGATGTTTTTCTTTCGTCGACATCAGCGCGGGGCCAGAACCGAAGGTGCTGCCAATGCCCGCGCTTGATGGCCGGAGGCACCCTGCATTTTGGGTGGCGGAATGTGATCAAGAATATAAAACAAAGTTTTTAGTGTTTTTTTAATAAAGAGTTTAGTTTGGTAAATGTTTTGTTTTTGTTGAATTTTTGTGTTTGGAGAAATGTAGAGGTAAAACCACGGAAGTACAACAAAGCGATGGCACCAGCTGAACGGGCGGCGAGCGAGGACTCTGCAATCACGTTATCTACTAGACGCTTGACTTTGACCTCTGTCTGAGGATGGGGAGGGGTTTGCGATAAGAGACAATTCCTGTTTTATATGGACGAAATATTGTTCTACGCTAATCTAGTAATCAGTTAGAAACGAAATATGAAATAACGATTCATGTCTGGGTGCGGTCGGTATAATCCCAAAGTACCCAAAATTTGTGAAGCTCAGTAAAATTGGTTTCTAAATAAAAAAAGTTTGTTGTGCTGAAATTCCACTGGCCACCTTGTTGAAGTTCATAATGCGGGTGTAAATAAATAATAGAAATGTGTGAAAATGGTTGTAAGCATTTTAATGAAGGAAGGACACAAATGTCCATGATGAAAGAACAAATTAGATAGGTCTACTGTCATGAATGAAGATGATAAAAAAGTTTATGAGGAAATAACGCAAAACAGAAACTTTACTATTTACAAAATTCATCAGAAATGGTCCATAAGTTTTAAGGTCTGTACAAGCATGGGAGTGGTCTCACAGTCTTTACTCTAGCATCTACCTGTCACTACAAGCATGGGAGTTAGTCTCCACAGTCTTTTACTGTAGCATCTACCTGTCACTACAAGCATAGGAGGTCTTTTTAAGGTTTACAATATTGTTACTGATAAACCTTTTTTACAAAAAAAACCGAGTGTGCATGAGAGAGATAAGTGCCTAAAATGTGAACAGAAGAAGACAAAGCGAAGCGTATGACAAATTCTTTATCCTTTTTGGATAAAGATCACAAGGATGGTGATGAGTTTCTTAAGTCACATTGTGACTTGTGATTGAAAATGTGGGTTGCGTGCTTCACTTCAGAGACTAGACCTCAATCCAGTAAGAAGCATCCACCTGCTCCCCCAACGAAGCCACACTGAAATTTAAGCAAGAATCTTCAACGAGGGAAAATCATGGCCATAGTATTTTGGGACTAGAAAGGCTTACTTTTAAATAGACTTTCTGTGCAAGGCATGACCTGACCATAAATGCACAGAGATGCGTGCTATTCAAAACCGCTGGCGAGGGCTTGCTTTCTTAGCGGCGTTGTTCTGCTTCACAACAATGTTCGGCCTCGTCGTGGTAAGGACACATACGCAGACTGAACAAGTTTCTTGTGAAATTACTGGATCATCCACCATAAAAAGCCGTGACAGCACCATCAGAAATTTTAATCTTTTTCCAAAAAATTTATGGAATTTCTTGGTGGGAAAACGCTTGGAAAATGATTGACATGTTGCAAGAAATCGTTACTACGTGGTTTTAATGGTTAGAATGGCAGAGTTTCTTCATTGGTGGGATTCCAAAAGCTCATGGCACGACTTCTGAAAAATACCTTATCAATAACTCATACTACCAATTTTCCACAAAGTGATAGCTGTAGAATAATAGTAATCGTTTTATGTCTGAAGAAGGTGGAAACAACGGAATTTTAAGTTTACTATTTGCCTTCTAAGCAGGAAGTAGGTTGACTTTTCTTTAGACATTCCATTGTGATATGATTGTTCTAAGCACACCTAAGCTACAGGATGTTACCTAAAAACTGTCTCCCATAATTTTAAAAAGACGTTATTTAAATTTTGATTTCACAAAAGCTTTTTGACATGTAAGAACCATTATTTAATATGCTAAATTGAATGTCTTAAATTAATTTTTTGAATGACGATTCTAATTAATATGTTACATTTATAAAGATGGCATCAATAATATTCTTAAATGTTGTTTTTACAATGGGTGATTCCTGAGCTTCTGGCTTTATGCACTGCTTTTGATCCTGTTTTCTGCTCTAAGGGCTGGTGGGATTCTGGCCCTCAATAATAATCTTCAATGTTGTTACTAGTGGATGATCCCCAAGTTTTCTGGCTTCATGCAACTGATTGGTAATTCCTGTTTTCTCCTCTATGGCTGGTTGGTGGATTTCAGGCCCTTGATTTAATTATTCTTGAATATTGTCTACAGTGGGGTGATCCGTCAAGATTCCTGGGCTAATGCACAAATTCTGATTTTCCTGTTTTGGTCCGCTTTCATGGCTGGTGGTGGATTCTGGGTCTCAGTAATTTTTCTTTGAATGCTTGTTACATGTGGGTGATTCCCAAGCTCCTGGCTCTATGCCCAATGATTGTGATTCCTGTTTCTGCTCTCTTTTTTATGGTCTGTGTGGATTTCTCGGCTCATCAATAAATATTCTTAAACATTTGTTATGATTGGTCTTGTTAAACTTAAGTTTTAAGCTGGATTAGGTTTATTTTTTATCTAGGGACCAAAATACCAATGATAAATAAGGATGTAAAGGAAAAAATATAAGAAGTCTCAAAAGCAGTGTACAAACAGTGGTAGATCAATAGAGCTATTAACTTAGTCGATAACCAATATTATAGTCGAGATAGATCCCCCAAAAAATAAAAGCAAAGCTGCTTGGGGCATAATATAAAAAAGTCTAGCCAAAAGTCAAACAGTCAGGCCAGTTTCCCCCAAGTCTTATTTTCTTAAAACCCTGACCACTTTTATTAATGATTTTTTGTTCTCTTCTGTGGAAGAAAACTTGTGAAAAAAAACATTGGTTAATAGTACCTCGTGGATTATTTTTATTAGTCTTGGACAAAGTCCTTGTAACTCAGAGGACTATTATATATTTTAACCTTTAATTTTAAGGGAAATTAAGGTTGGAGGAAACCTATGGTAGCTTATTCTTAGGCCTAAGCTATAGCGAGCATGTTTGATGTTTTTGGTATCAATGTGTTTTTTTACACATGTACTAAAAAAGCTGCTGCTTGCCGAAACATATTTGTGAGGTCATGGAACTTACTTGTTTACATGAATGTATTAATAGTGGA